>NC_133618.1:603522164-603822164 GCF_048593235.1 Sminthopsis crassicaudata
ATGACTCCTGGCATGGTTTTCGGCTTCCTCATTTCTCAGGGCAGTAGCTTTCCTTTCAAAACCACCCCCCAGCAATCCCAGCAGGTAGTTCAAAAATGAAAGTGAGCTTATCCACATTTCGTTCTTTTGAAACCTCCTTACACTTAGAGGCCTGTGATTGATTTCTAGCCTTATCTTAATTGGGAATCCACAGGGCAGCCTTGTCCAGTTTAATGTTGCTCTCTCATTTTTAACGTTCCATTTTGGAATAGATTTTTATTCTCCAGGACAAATTTCCACTTGTCTACAGTCCTGATGAAGTACGACAGGCTTTATTTCTTTCCCTCTGCACACATTCAAGTATCAGAATACCCTGATTTACACCGTAGCTTAAATATTATTTTTAAATTGCTACTGCCTTAGCTTCAAATTGGAATCTTTCAGTTTGGGGAAAACTGTGAAATATTCTTTCCTTGGATGCATTAAGTCAGCTTCTTCAATGGTAGTCTGGGGGAAGTACCTCCAGATAGGGCTTCTAGGATCCCACTGGGCACATCTCCTGCCTAGTAATGGTGGGGTTGGAGATCTTCTCTGATTCTTTTTGCTGATGCTCAGATTCTTCTTTCTTGGAAGCCTGGTTCTTGTCCAGTCAGCTGATTGTTTCATTACATTTGTCAAGGATTTTCTCTTTGTCTGCATCATGAGTTTTGCCTTAAAGTTTCTCATCTTCTGCAATGGTCTTGTTGAAAGCATATGATTGGAGAGGATTCTTGAAAGGTGCCATTTCTCTGCTTCTCTTCTTCAGCTTGTGTTTCTCAGCCTCCTGGATCAGACACTCAATGCCTTCTTTGCTCACATGACCAAATCTCTCATCGGGGGCGATTTTATTTTCACCCTGAGGATGCCATCTGCAACAAGCGTTACTTCAGTCTGAGTTTAGTATATTATATATACCAAAAACTAGTATGTAACATAGTACATATACTAATATATTACAATGAGATCTATATATATACTATATATATATATATATATATATATATATATATAGTGTTATATATATTATATATAACACTAGTTTAGAATATATAATATACCTCTGGGGTAAAGGGAGTGCTATGAGCAAGCAGGTCATCCTTTGTCATTGCTTTCTCACCTTCATAAAGGTATCAGTGTCGATGGTTAAAAAAAAACAAACAAAAACAAATCAGTGTCTGCTTGTTCAGGATGATGACGTTTCATCTGATAGAAGGCGACACAATTCAACTTTTCTTTTCAATTCCAAAGGAAAGAGAACCTGCTTGCAACAACAAGTCCTGCACATCCTCTGATTTGTCTCCAGACAAGATGGCAGCTTAGACAATTATTCCATGAGCAAAAGCTTCCTCAGTACTGATATTCTTGTTGAGCTCTTCACTGTCAAAGTTTCCAATGTAAGGTCCCCCTCAAGCCAATGTCATGGATCTGTGATTTATCTAGCTTGCAATCTCTCAGGACCTTTTCCCAGTGTATCAGGGAAGAGGTCAGCCTTCAGCACTTCAGAATGGACAAGGGACAGAGATGTGGAATTTCACAGGAGGAGTCATCAGTACAGAGAGGGTGTACTTTGCCCGTTCACAAGTGGTCTTGGATAGCCTTCTTGTTCCTACTGGTCTCCTTCTTGTGCTTTTGCTCAAACTCAGCAATGAACTGGTTGTCTGTATTTTTCCAAGTTCTCCCCTTCCAAGCGGATGTCCCCAGCTATGGATTTAACTTCAAAGATGCTATTTTCAGTGTAAGAATAGAGACATTGAAAGTACCAATTTCAAGGTCAAGGACAAACACCTTTCTCTCAAGCTGCAGCAGCTGGTTCACCAATGAGCCGGTGCACTCCAACACCAGCCATGGTCCCAGAAACTTTGATGGCCTGAGATTGGGGGTCACTGAAGGGGGCTGGCACTATGACTGCAGAATTTGTGACCGTCTTCTCAAGTTGAGCTTCTGCAGTTTCTTGGTCAAGACCATAAGAGACCCTTCTTCTGGACAGAAATTTTTGGTCTTCCCTTTGTACTACATTTGGATCATAATGTACCTGCATCACTCATAACCACAAAAAGCCAATGCTTTGTGTTTAAATGTATAACCGGATTATCACAACTGCAACCATTCATTACAACTTGCTTCTTTGCAGCATCACTGATTAAACATTTTGTGTTGGTGAAGATGATGTAGCTTGGGGTCATCCTGTTAGCAAAAATCATCATTTTTCCATGTCGGAAAATTCCCATACAAAAAATAAATGGTGTTGGGGCAGCTAGGTGGCGCAGTGGATAGAGTCAGGAGGACCTGAGTTCTCAGACACTTCATTCTTCCTGGCTGTGTGACCCTGGGCAAGCCGCTTAACCCCAATTGCCTCAGAAAAAAAAAGTCTGGAAGAAGGGAGGCCAGTAAGGGGGCTATTGTGATTTTCCAGAAGAGAAGTGATACTTCTCTGAACTAAGAGAATGACAATATATGAGCAGAAAGTAGAGTAATACTACTAGGTGTTACAAAGGGACAGAATCATCCAGGTCTCATGACTGATTCCAACTTGGAGATTGAGAAACCAGGGAGCATTAAAGATGACACCATAGTTTCTGGTCTAGTAGGATACATGGTAGTACCATTACTGCAAAAGGAAATGTAGTAAGGACATGAACCTTCATCACAATCACAAATATAGGGTTCAGGGAGCAGCTGCTGGCTCCTTTTTTCACATATTTCTTTGGGAGGCAATTTTTCTGGCTGTCCCCAGGCTTGGAATATTCTCTCTCTCCTCTGTTCTGACTTATATGTCAAATTGGATAAGTACAGTTGAGCTGTTAATCTATAAGCAGTACTAGGAAAAGCTACAGAGATAATGCAACTAGAGAGCTTCGTCCCAAAGCTCTATTCTACAAAGAGTCCTTTCATATTCTTTAGAAACACTTTTTAAACACTGCTATGATCTAGCCTAGAACCACCAGGAACATCTTCTCATTCTTTACCTCTGTTATAGAGAGTGGGCCCCCACCAAAGCGACCAGGAGAGCCAAGGCAAAGGTCCTTCTATGATGCAGCTTGGTGATTTAGGGGATGTGAATTACCATGAGCCCTCAAAGGTCAGCTCCAAAAGAGTAAGACCAGAAAATACTCAGGAAGCTGGGGTGATCTGAAAAGTAGAGGTCATTCAATTTAGTGTTCAATAAAAGTAGAATTAGGAAAAATGTCAAGGACTCCTGATCTTGATTCTTTCTGAATCCTGTGTGGAATTCACTTGAGCTATACTGTTATTTTTTCTTAAAGGCAGGTGTATATTCTGAGTATGCAAGACAAAAAAGAGAACACAGGATAAATTACTATGAGATTCAGTCTTACAATTATTGTAGTTGTTCAAATTTTAACTATTCTATAAATACATTTACCTGTGTTGTCTTTACGGCACCTTATTGAGTTATAGAAAGTGACTGACAAAATCAACATACATTTATTAAACACCTGCTATGTGTCAGGCTAAAATTTGAGGATACAAAAAAGGCCACAGGTTTCCCTTCTGTCAAGGAGTTCACTGTTGAATTGGAGAGAAAACATGTAAATAACCATGAGTAAACAAGATATTAAAAGGATATGTTGGAGATCTTCTTAGGGAGAAGGCAGTGGCACTAAAGGAATCTGAGAAAGGGTACTTGCAAAAGGTGGGATTTTAACTAAGACCTGATGGAAGCCAAAGAAGCTGGGATGTTGAGATGGGGAGAGAAAAAAAATTCTAGGCATGGGGAACATCCAATAAAAGGCAGGAGGTGGAATGCCTTGGTGAAGAAAATGGGACAGAATGGGATCACTTTGCATTATAGAGGGCTGTGGACCACCTAATGACAGTGAAAATGAGGGCACATGATCTTTCTCTAGATCACACTGGTTCCATTATGCATTTTCACATACCAGCCTAACTTAGGAGACTATTAATGGTTTAGAGGTGTGGGAAAACAGTTGATCTTTGAGTCAGGAAGACCTGGTTTCCAGTCCTACTTCTGACACATGCTGGTTATGACTCTGGACAAATTTCTTAATCTCTAGGAAAATCCCTAAAACTATATATTGTAGAAAAGGTGCCAAACTGCACTGAAGGAAGGACTTTCTTTACCTTGGAGTTCTCTACATCAATGAAATTACAAGTCTAGCCCTATTTCTATCTATACCTTCTGTTATTATTGGTAGGGAATGAGATTTGAAGCCTGCTTGCAAAGACTGAGTAAGAGGAAAAGAAATGTTGGCAACAGATAAACTTCTCTTTTGGAGGGAGTTTGATTCTCAAAAGTGAGAAATCATTTGAAGGGATAAGTACAGATTTGCCATCGACAGATCAGAGAAGTAATTGACATTTAGTTCAATTTAGGATTGATAAGGCCCTTTATATCCACCACCTCTTTTGAGATAAGACAGAGACAAAACTCTCCATCCTCAGCTCCAGAATAGGTAGAGGTACTTGTGATTACTTTAAGCTCAAATCCAAGCAATAAGTTTCTGGAATATTTTGATTGCCTCTCTTTTTTACTGAGCAGTAATGGAGAAGAGCAGGATTGTCATTGTCCACCCCATCTGTTAGCTGAAGTTTACTTTTCAGTTTACTGCCCACTGCTTTTATTAAGTTCTCAGTTTCCTATAGCCAGGTGTTCATCTGATTGAACTTTTTCTGCTTCTTCCTAAAAACTCTGTCATGATCTAGGTCAGAGGGAGCAGGTCAACCTTTAGGTTCTCAGTCTGAAATACAAAGAATGGCCCCTATTTATTCTCCGACCAACAAAGACAATTTTACTACCAGCACGATGTTGTCTGCTGACATAGGTGATATGAGTTATCCAGAGCCCTGGATATCATTGGTTCGACAAGCTTTTTATGGGCAGTTGAAGAATATCCGGATATTTCAGTAGATTCTAGAGTTTTTATTCTGAGATTGTGAACTTGTTTTAAAAATATTTTATAAGTATATTTTAACAAAATTAATTTCTTTTTGCAATCTTATGTGCTATATTTTATTTTATATATTTAAAAACATTCAGAAAAGGATTACATAGGTTCAGCAGGCTTTTGCCAAGAGGGTGTAAAATACAAAAAAGCTTAAGATTCCCCGCTATAGAGCAAGGGCTGACAAACCACAACCATGGGCCAAATCCACCCTCTTTTGTGTTGTTAGAGGAGAGAAAAATGTTTTTAAAATAGGCTAATGAGAGAGAGCCATGTGCATTTGGCTGGTAGTTTGCTGATCTGTGCAGAGGGATCCAAAAGTCATCTGAAGAGTTCATAAAGTAGAAAGGAATCACAGAGGACTAATGACTAAAAGGGAGGGGAGGATACTGATTCTTGTGTGAATTGGATCTATGTGAGGAAGTTGCAAAATGTCATCAACCTCCCTCTCTCTTCCAAGTCTAGCAGCAGGACAAGAATTAAGACCACTGACAATGGCCGAGGATGCAGTACATGAACTTAACATTTGCTTCTTGTGGACACCAAAAGTGCTGGGAAGGCCCTTTCACCAGAGGTGCTAGTGCTCCATGAACACCCCATTTATCCTTACTGAATCTACTATTATTTCTCTTTGCTGGATTTCATTTTTTTTTATGTGGAATTCACTCGAATTGGCAGTAGTACTATGTTGTTAATTATTTAATAAAACAGATTCTCAGGTCAGGAAAAAAACAAGGTTCACAGGACACTTTTAAGTTTAATTTGCATGATTAATATTTTTTTCATTATTATCTTAAGTTTAGACAGTCAAGAAAATAATAAATCAAGGTCTGATTTTTTTGATATTGTTGTTGAGTAGTTTTTAGTCATGTCTGACTTTTCATGACCACATTTGGGGTTTTCTTAGCAAAGACACTGGCGTGATTTGCCATTTCCCTCTCTAGCTCATGTCAGCACCACCTAACAGCTGCTACAGATTCGTAGCATTTGCTTATTTCTGAGATGTAAATGCTAAAAATGTTAACAATTAGATCTTATGAGCCCTTTGGAACTGGCTCCAGGTGTATTGTTAGCAATCACTTTTTTCAAATACCAGTATGAATGCACAAGTCATTCCAGGGAGGAAAATTTAGTATAAATTATCTTTGAACTCAGAATTTTACAATCAGTCTAACATTTTATTCAGTTTCTAATTATTCCATGAATGTCTCACCTGCATCCTCTTTCAAAATTAACCAAGTATGAAGGTAGTTGATAAAGCAAAGGTCAGTGAGTGACCTTGGTGTCAGCAGTTGAGTTGATGAGGGTTTTTCTGAAAGTCTCTGTATTGTCTTTAGATTCCATTGCAAAGGTATTGGCTGAATGCCTAATTTTCGTAATGAAGTCTACTAGAAAGCTCAAGGTAGAATAGAGTAAACAAAATCCTTTTATTCATACAGTTCATTCAAGAAATGCTGATTAAGTATCTTGTATCTATGGCATATATTTAAAGAATTTGCATACATCAGAGTGGTTGCCTGAGACAAAGGCACCCTAGTATTTTTATGTATTAATTTCTGCAAAGACAAACAATACAATTGCTAGAAGAGAAAGTTTTCTTTGATCCCTTCTGTTTTTACAAAGGTGAAGTCATCTAAGCAATTTTGAGATTGGTATTATCCTAGCAATATCTATTTTATTTGCATTTGTTAACATCCTAATTTTGAATGTTAAGTAAAAGAATTAATAACAAATTAGTCACATTTGTAGTTTTGCTAATAACAGTGATAGCTGAGGTGACTTATATTAGGTTTTAGTATTTAATTACCATTCTTTTCATCACATATCCATTCCCTTTTTCCTACATTGAAAAACAAAAATACATGGCATAGCCAAACAAACAAGTTATTTTCTTACTTTATGTAGTCATTGTTCTTTAGGTCAATGAATGGAATAGCTTGAACTTTCTGAACTTCTCCATACCAGTAAATGTTCTTTTTTGTTGTTTTAGAAAACTAGATTGACAATTACACCAGAAAAAAAAAGAAAACTAGATTGACAATTATATATGATACATCTTTAAGAGGAAAGACAGATTTAGGACAGGATCCATCCTGCTAGTACGCTGGGGGAAGTGACCCCTTAAATATTAGGAAACTATCATAGAATGATAAATGTCCAAGGGGATGGTTCCAGGTATTTAGAGCAACATAACTATTTATAGCATCAGTTCTGCAATAGTATGACTATTTATGATTTCAGGAATGAAAATGACCTGGTGAATCTTCAAAGGAAAATAAGATTATTAAGAGTTGTACCTTGGCAAGACTCAGAAAAAGATGCTACTCAGGATATGAAAGGGTAAAATGGTGACAGTTGTTTTAAGGAAGTAAAGGCCCATTTGCAAACCAGGAAAATTAATATTCAAGAATAATCTTTCCATGGTAAAATGCTCAGAGGAGAGGATTCTCGGAGAATGGCAGAAAGGCTCAGAAAATCCCAAACTCTTTGCTCTTTTTAGGAAACAGTCTGGTTTCCCAGAATTTACTTTCTAAGTTGAGACTGGATGCTGCCCCACTGATCTGCTTTTTTACTGAGCCAGAGCCAAGGGTCTCAGCTGCTGATTTGCTGTGATTAAGACCCTCTCACCAGCTTTCCCAAGAGTCTGTTTGAGCTGGGCTGAATATCCTTTTCCCTCCATTGGGACTGACCTTTCCTGAATTATTTCTAATCTATCTTGAACAGGAGAATGGTTTTATTCCATCAGACTCTGTTTAGAGGCTTAGTTTCATGTGATTTTACAGGGAAACTGGGAGAGCTCGAGCAGCTTTCTGCCTTCATTCTGCCATCTTGGCGCCACCATGGAAATCTCCTCTATCCTTTTCATTCTTACTCAATTAGAACTATTTCTTCTTTATTTTCTTCACAGAATCAGGTTTCCTCAGTAACAGGAAGAGAATACTTTCAGTTTCTTTTACTTCATGATTACAAGGATTATCATCCAGGATTCATACATTAATGAATCATCTGGGCTCCTCTTCAGGGATCTGAGTTCTCTCTTATAGACTTGAATTTACCCTGTATATATTTTACATTTTGATGTTATTTGGTCAAGTGTCTGGAGAGCATCTTACTTAGATGCAGATGCTACAAGGATCTTTAAAGGCTGCAGAAGTGGTCATAAGGCAGAAAGTATTTAGTGTGTCAGTGAGCATTTATTAAGCACCTGGTCTAGTTGCCCACTGGATAAAATATGTACCTGGAATTTGGGAGAACTGAATTCAAATATTGCTCCAGAAAATTCCAGCTTTATGGCGCTGGGCAATTCATGTACATTTCATTTACTTCTGTTTTCTGGAAAATGGGGATAATACTATTATGTATCTTACAGGATAAAACGAGGTGAAATTTGTAAATCACCAGGTGGTGCTGTTGTAATGCTCCGTCCCACTGACTCTTCATAACCCCATTTGGTGGGTGTTTTTGGCAAAGATGCTAGAGCAATTGGCCCTTTCCTTCTCCAGCTCATTTTTCACATAAGGAAACAAAAGGTTTGTTGAGGGTCACATGGCTACTAAGTGTCTAAGACCAGATGTGAGCTCTAAGAGAGAAGCCTTCTTGACTCTAAGCCTGGCACTATGTCTACTCTGCCATCCCTGCCTATTCCATCCCCCTTTCCCCTATATGCCCAGCACTGTGCTAGAGTTAGGGATATAAAGAAAAGAAAACAAAAACCAAAAAACCCCAAATCAGTCCCTGCTTTCAAGCCTCATAGCTCTAAACAGGAGAGACAGCATTCAAACAAATATGTACAAATAAGATATAAATAAGATAAACTTTAGATAATCTAAGAGATAAAATGCTAAGATTATTGAGGATTGGCAAAGGCTTCTTGCAGAAAGGGAAATTTTAGTTACGAATTGAAGGAAGTAAGGAGATAAGGAAGGAGCATTCCAGATATAGAATAACCATAATACCCACCTTGCTTCAAGGATTTACTTTCATTTCTACTGTCAAGCCAGTCTAATGGAGAACAAAAAATTAATACAAGTGTTAACAAACCTAATGGACAAACCATTCCAAATTTGGGTTGTATTTAAGAGATGGAGTTAAAATCACACAAAAGACTTATGTCTACCAAATAAAATGAAGTTTATTGCAAGGAGACACACACACACACACACACACACACACACACACACATATATATATATAAACAGGGAGCAATACTATCAGTCATAAACACAAGTCCTGTTAGGTCCTGGCCCAAGAGACTGAGTGGCCATTTACCATCCATCATACCTCAGATTTCTTGATGATTAGGGACAAATTGGACTCCATCTAGAGAAAACAAACCCTGATTATAGGGGTTGGACCATAACTCCAAACATAAGAGTTAACCCAAGGCTTACTTTCAGAGAGAGATTTTTATATCAAGGGACTCCATTTTTGTCTCTCCCTCCTTCCTTCTGCCTTCCCTGCTCCCCAGACTAGTTCTCAAAGAGATAAGCAATATATTTCAGTTTCGATCCTATTTTTGAGGCTTTATCATTTTCTCTCACCCTTTCAGCTGAGAATCTTGTTTTATATTTTGTTGAAAATATTGAGGCCATTTTCCAAGAATTCTTTTTCTTCCCTCTTCACTTCATATCTCTCAGGTGCCTTCTATAAATATTGCTTTCTTCATCTTTGTCTTATATAAATAGGTAGCTCTTCTCCTTATTAAGACAACCACTTCTACATCTACAATTAATTCCATTCCATTTTCTGTAGCAGACTGCCCCCTTTATCATCCCCACATTAATCTTCAATCTCTTCCTGTACATTGGCTGCTTCCCTATCGCCTATAAACATGTCCACATCTCCCCATCTTTCCCCTCCCCAAATCCAGCTAGCCACAGTCATATCTCTCCTCCCTTTTGTGGCTAAATTCCTTTAAAAACCATCTATAACTATCCAACTCTGCTTAGCTGCCAAACTTCCTAAAGCACCGATCCGGACATGTTACCCTACCCTATTCAATAATCTCCAGTGATTCATTGTCACATTCAAGATCAGTGACAAAAATCATTCAAAACTCTTCATATTCTGGTTCCTTCCTACCTGCATAGTCTTTTTATACCTTACTCCCTTCCATGTACCCTTCGAGCCAGTGACAATGGTCTTTCTGCTGTTCCTCACCCAAGATACTGCAAATTCTGACTATGAGCAATTCTCTCCTTCCTCACATCCATTTCCTGGATCCCTGATTTTCTCCAAGCCCTAGTAAAAATCCCATCTTCTATGAGATGCTTTTCCTGATTCCCTCTTAAGGCTTTCTTTTTACTGAGTTATCTCCAATTTATCCTGCATATATTTTGTTTGTACAGAGTTACTTTCATGTTGTCTTCCCTATTAGACTGGGAACACTTTGAGAATAAGTTCTGTCTTTTGCTTTTCTTTACATCCTCAGTAGTTGGTATACTGCTTGGCACATAGTGGACATTTAATGTAAATATACTGACTGACTGATAGAAACATTTGATGCCATATCCCCAAATTTGTACTTCAGATGCAATAGGAAATTTTCCCTTTTTTCAAGCCTAAATCTGTCTCTCTAAAATTTCTACTCATTGCTCCTACTTTGGCTCTCTGGAGATAATCGGAACAATTTCAATGTCTCTTCCACAGAGTAGCTATTGTTAGTCAAAAATCATTTATTAAGCTCTTGCTCTGTGTTAGACACTGTGTTAAGCACTAGGTTATAAAAAAAGGAAAAAGATAGCTCCTGCCTTTCAGGAGATTTTAATGTAATGCCGGAGACAACAAGCAGAAATGTACAAACAAGAATCAGCAGAAAAAAACTTACAGAGGGAAGACACTAAAATTAAAAGGGATTGGGACAGGTTTCCTATAGGATATAAGATCTTAGTTGGGGCTTGAAGGAATCCAAGAGGCAAAGATGAGGAGAGAAAGCATTACACGCATGCCTGAGAGCCAGAGAAAATGCCTAGAGCTGAGACTGGGTCTTATTTCTGGAACAGCAAGGAGGCGTTGGATTGAAAAGAACATAGAGTTGTGTGAGGTACAAGAAGACTGGAAAAGTGCGTTTGTCTGTGTGAGTGCCCATGTACCAGAGGATTTCGTATTTGATTCTGGAGGTGATGGAGAGCCACTAGCATTTATGAAGTAAAAGAGCAATATGATGTGACAGGCACTTAAAGAAAATCACTTTGGCTGTTTATTGGAAGATATAACAGAGGAGCCCCTTGTGGCAGGCAGACCAATCACAATATTGCAGTAGTCCATTCATGGGATGATACAGACCTGCACCAGGCTGATGAGAGCATTAGAGGTGAGAAGGGGGAGAACTAGAGAGCTGATGCATGGATGAAAGGGACAAATCTTGGTCCCAGGTTGAATGGAGGAGGTGAGAGACGGTGAAGAGCTGAGGATGACATCCAGATTGTAAGCCTGGGGTATTGGTGGTGCCCTTGATAGTAATAGGGAAGTTGGGAAGGTAAGAGAGAAAGAGAAATGTATTGATTGAGGCAACATAATACATCAGAAAGAGGGTAGAATTTGGAATCAGAAGACTTGAGTTCTGTTCCTGGCTTGGTCATTTATTCCCTATGTGGATTTAAGTAAATAAATTAATCTCTTAATCTCTCTAGGTTTTTTTCCTGAGGCAATTGGGACTAAGTGACTTACCCAGGGTCACACAGCTAGGAAGTGTTATGTTTCTGAGGTCATATTTGAACTCAGGTCCTCCTGAATTCAAAGCTGATGCTCTAGCCACTGCACCATTCTTCATCTTTAAATTTTTTTTTTAAATCTTTAAAAGAAGTTGGATTAGATGATCTGCAATGTCCCTTTTAGTTTTAAATCCGATCCAAAAAACAGGCTTGGAGACATTTATCATGTCCATCCCTTTTATTTCTGAAATTGATTTTTTGAGTCAGTTTTGGGGCTGGTTCACATAATTTCTTAGCTCTTTGATTGTTTGGAATCTTGACATTGTCATGAAACCTATAAGCCATTCTTGTGTGATTTATCAATGATTCCTCCTTTGCTTTAATAACGGACTTCTCATAGGCAGCTGGGTAGTGCAGGGCATAGAAAACCCTAGGCCTGAATTCAAATTTGAATTTAGGTCATCTCTAACATCCTTTCTTCCTCTCCTTCCTCCTCCTCCTTTTTTTCTCTTTCTTTCTCCTTCCCTCCCATCTTCTTCTGTGGTTTCCAGAAAGGGGGCATTCCCCGAGCCTTCATTTGAAGACACAGCCAACATGCTTGGTGCTTTTCCATTTCCCAAGGCATTGATGAAAAAAAGGAGGGGGGGTAGGAATGAGCGTTTAGTTTTTGCGCATGTCCAGTAACGTCACCTCCCCCATCATCTGCTTTTCTTCCCCCCTACTCTCTCCCTACCGCCCCAAAATGCCCCGCGGCAGACTTCGTGTGGGCTGTGAGCTGCATGGCGCTGGGGCTGCCTTGGTGGGTGAGGCCTGGACCTGGGTGGTTTTGTGTACCTGGAGGAGGGGCTTCAGAGGATCCATCAGCACATCTTCTGTAGCGGGGGCTCTTGAGTGCTTCTCCAGTTGAGTATGAACCCCGCCCCTCCCAGGACTCATGAATGCAGGTGGGTGGGGGTGGGGCCGGCACCCCACCTTAGCCTGGGCAGGAGGACCCCGATTCCTCCCCCTCATCAGTTGACAAATAAACCACTAAACGTCCACCTTGTGCAGTGTTGGGGGAGCCTTCTGGGCCTTATTTTCTCCTCAGTACCCTGAGGGGGGGGGTAGTGACCAGCTTAGACCAGGCCCGACCCTGAGAGCAAAGGCAGCCACCCAGCAAGGCCTGCCCTCGGGGAGCTCTACTTCTCCCACTGTAACTCGGCCTTGGCTGGATGGGAAATCAGGCCTTCCTGACTCCAAGTGCCGCCTGTTCTTCAGGCCCCTCAACTACTCACCTTCTCTCACCCCTCCCTTACTTCTGGAGGATTCCAGAACAGAATTCAGGAATGAAAAAAAAATCCTCATTTTATGAAAGCCATTTTAGCACCTTGTTTATAGAGCCCAGGGTGAAGGGGACACATTCTAATGGTTTGTATAAACCACATAACTCTCCCTTCTTAAGGATAGCATTTTTGCAGTTAGAAACAAAGCCGGTAAATGTGAGAGCTTTCCTTGGTCAATTCAACTTTCATGAAGATATTTTCTGATCGATATGTGAATCTTAATATGATTTTTATGTGTATTTTAAAAAAATACCAATTTTCAATATTCTCAGAAAGAAATTTAATAATTTCAGAATTTTAATTAGAAAATTAATTTTTTAGAAAATTAATAATTAAATCATTGTTCTTAATACCGTTATTCTAATGATAGTTACTATTCATGTAGTCTTTTTAGATTTACAGGATGATTACATTGCTCTTTGGCACTTAATTACCATTTTTCGTTTTTAAGTGTCTACTACTACCATTATTCTTATATTGAAAACAGACATATAACCTAGAAAAAACAAGCACATTCTTTCAGGAATGGTTTATATTTATCTGTTCTATGAATCAATAACTGTGGGGGTAATTCAGTATTTCTAAACAGAACTTTTCCATCGGAGCTACAATGAATTATTTCTTTATTGTTTCAGGAGACTAGAATGAGAGCTACATAGTAAGTTTTCCAGGACTGCAGGAATAGAAACATAAAATGTTACCCTATCGGGAAGCCTGGGGAATGGCGAGGCCTTAAATGTTTAAAAAATCAGAACCATCTGAATAATCTTCAAGGCGAACATTCCAGAGACCTAGATCAACATGACTTTTCCCACTGGAAGGCTGGCTATTTACACTTCCATAAGAGAAACTACAGGTGAACTTACAAGGAAAAGGATCCAAAATTCTGTAATTTCAGGAATTTGTACCATTAACTCCAGATTCAGGGAAAGAAACTTATATGAGTGGGACAAAGGAAACAAAAAACAATTTGCAAGCTAAGAAAATCTTGAGAAAACATAATAAGTACAAGTAATTCTTCCATGGAAAAGAGTTCAGAAAAGCCCCTTAGTTCTACTTTTTTTCTGACTTGGTAGCCTAAGTGCCAACTGAAAGTCCCTTTTGAAAAGAAATTGTGTGGCTACAGTGACAGTAAGAACACATTGATTTCAAAATCCCATGTCCTTCATCTGTAGCAAATTTTTTTTCCTAGAAGAAAAACCCTCTTTGTTCATCAGAGAATTCACACAGGAGAGAAACTGTATACATGTGATCAGTGTAGCAAAGGCTTCCTTTGAAGGGCATTTCTGACTAGTCATAAGAAAGTCCACACAGGAGAGAAACCTTATAAATGTGATGAATGTGGTTAAGACTACATTCAGAGAGCTTACCTTAGTGCTTATCAGAGAGCACAAATGAAAAACCTTATACTTGTGACCAGTGTGGAAAAGAATGAAAAAGTTACCCAAATTTTCATGAAGTTACTCAAAGTTTAATTAGAAACTCCACACAAGTGAGAAACCCTTTCAAGGGGATGAATGTGACAAAGACTTCATTTGAAGAGGATGTCTTGTTGATCACCAGATAATCCACACAGGAGAGAAACCCTATAAATGTGATGACTATAGTAAAGGCTTCATTTGAAGAGCATACCTTGGTGTTAAGAAATATCACACGGGAGAAACCCAATAAATGTGATGAATGTGGTAAAGGCTTTATTCAGAATGCTTGCTTCAGTACTCGTCAGAAAATCCATACTGGTGAGAAACCATATGCAAGTGATCAGTGTGGAAGAAGAGTTCAGGATTACTCAAATTTTTATAGACTTCAGAGTCTTCACATCAGAACCCCTATCAATGTGATGACTGTGACAAAGGCTTCATTTAGAGGACTTGCCTTGGATTCAGCAAAGGATCTACTCAAGTGAAAAACAATAAAGTGTGTTGAATGTGGTAAAGGCTGCATTTATTCAGGTTGCCTCAGTTTTCATCAGAGAACCCCATACAGGAGAGAAACCATATATATGTGACCAATATGGAAAAATATTTCAGCTAAAAGCTGCACTTTTAAAGACATCAGAGAGAAGCCCTGTACTTGTCATGGTGGCAAAGGGCAAAAACTCTTAATGTTCCTTAGAAAGCCCATTGAGGAGAGAAACTCTTTAAGTGTGCCATGGTTGCAAGAGAAGCAGTCCTCACATTTTCATAGACGTCAGGTAATAAATATGGAAGAAACCATATTAATGCAGTCTTTGTGACCAAATTATCTAGAAGACAATTAACCTCACTGTTCAATGGAAAATTCACAGGAGAGAAATTATAATTCAGGAAAAGCTTTAGTGTTCAGATATTTGTTTAGAGAATGAACACGTGGGAGAAACTGGTTAAATTGTGGCATTTGTGGAGAAAGTTTTGACTTCTCTTTTATCTTTAATGCTCACAATAAAGTATAATCAGCGATGAAATCCTATATATCGTATACCTTATCTATAGTAACAATTTTTCTTAATTTCCCCTTGAACAGCAAATTTTGAGTTGTTGCATCTTTACTGTTGATTGAGCAAGGAATGCTGTTTTTGTCTTTCTTATCCCATCCCTGCAAAATCTCTTTAAAACACTTGTCCTGTATTAGCTGTCAGACTTGATTTACTATGTTACTATGACATTGTCTCTACACTTGAACATTGGGAACATCAGACAGGTCACAAGTTAGGTCTTTTGCTGAATAATTTCTGAGCTCCTTACCTTTATCATATTTCATTTCAAAACTTATAATTTTGGCATATAAGATCTACAATTCCACTTAATCATATTTGTAAAGGAAATTAGTTTTCACAATTTAAGAGAATATAAGTGAGCCCGCATCTCTTGTCTTCTCAGGCTTTTAACATTTTTTTTTTTTTTTAAGATGGTAATACTCCCTTATTGACCTGGTTGGCAAAAAAGGAAATGGGAATTGGGGGGAGCTGAATATCTGTCTTAAACCTGATGGAATAAAAATGAAATATGGGAATCCTGAGATTATTGTTAGGGGTATTGTGTTGTCCAATTCTTTATATTCTTGCCACCATGTTTTTTTTTTTTTTTTTTTTTAAAGAATATGTCAATTTAGTCTTAGAAACATTTGTGTGTTCTTTAAATATGTAAATTATATAGTTGTACATAAGATCATTACAGAGTAGTTGGTTATTTTAAGGATGTTTTTTAAATATATATATATATATTTTTTTTTTTTTAGAAAAACAAGACTGAATAGGGAAAGAACATACCCATGTGACCTACTGTTTGTGTTCTATCAAAATTTGAGGAGCATATAACTTCCACATCAATAATTTATCTCATCAGTTTCATATTCTTAGTCTGACAAAATGTGCAATGCCAAGATTAAAAAAGGATCACAATCAACTAGTAAAATGCAATTGTAGAGTCAGTAGGTACCATTTTATAGAGTCCCATTGTTTACTTTTACATAAGACACAAAAATTGCATGCATTATGCAGCTATTTAGCTCGTCTAGTTCTACATTAATAGATATCATTTACATAGTGCTTTAAGGTTTGCAAAACATTTTGCATATGTTATCTCATTTGGTCCTCCCAACAATGTTGTGAGAGCGTCATTATCCTTATTATATGGACAAAGAAAGATTAAGGGACTTGCTCAGGGTCATAATAGTATATGGCTGAAGCAGGATTGGAATCCAGGTTTTCTTAACTGATTTTAACACTTTATCTCTACTATCATTTTTCTATTTTAACATTAATATTTGGTGTTTGGTTGACTAACAACTACAACTTAGCATGTCAGAATTAATAGCTGATATACCCTTGTGTCTGCTCAACTCTTGCTAAATCTCTTTTCCAACCTATTGGTCTATGTTTTCATGTCTGGTAAACCATAATCATAAAACATTTCAAATGAAAAATCAGTTAACGACAAAAGAATATAAGGAACCAATAAAATAATTATAGGGTATGCCAATGTATAAATTTAAAATTATTAAATCAACAAGGGTAATTCCACCACTCACTCCTGCAATCTCATGTTTTATAAATACATCTAAAGTCCAAGTTTGAGTTACTTACTAAATGGGGCACAGGGGTGCTTAACCTTCAAAATATATTGGAGTATTGGGGTTTTGGATTTCCTTGTAAGGCCACCAAAATGATGGGATATGGCCACCAAATATTGGGGGGAAGGAGTGTTGGAACCCAAAAGTATATGGAGTTATAGCTTGTCTCAAAAAAATTTGTAGCCTTAGACTTTCTCCAAAAAGGGGCAAAGACTTTATTCAAGTATTGACAGTGAGCTAAATCCATAAGGATAAATATCAAAGGAAAGGGTTTTAGCAGTTAACAAGGGAAGTTCCCTAATGGAACCCACAAGGAACCCCGGAAGAAACTCCTAGGTAAGTTCCTAAAGCTAAAGTATACTTAGCAAGCTTACTAACCCTAAAAGGGGTTAGCTTCCTAATAGGCATGTGCAGGGCAGTGATTATGGTAGAATAGATCTTTTATAGGGAGAATATAAACTTCGGGTTTGATACCATCACTTGGTTTTCTCATTGGATACAGTAACTGAAGTTATGTTGTTTTTTCAGACAGAGGTGGGGCTGTAATAAAAGTAACAAAAGACCTCATCAAAATTATCCTTGCTCAGGGAGAAGCTGAACTTCTTGGTACCACATCCTGCTATCAAAGGCTGGGGTCTCATTCAGCATTCACCACCAGTATTGTCTCATTGAGGGAGGCTTCCAGAAAGGAAATTGTAGAATTTCAGTGTTTTTTCTTAATCATATTACTTGAGTGACATCATAGCATGGCTTGGTAATGATTGCATAGTTCTTCACAAGTTTTCAGTAGGATCATAAATTTAGAGCTGGAAAAGACTTTACAGAATTTTACAGAAGAAGAAGCTGGAACACAGAGAAGTTAAAAGTCCAGGGTCACAGAACTAGTGAACAAAGTTGACTTTAAACCCAGTTCTTTCTGACTCCAAATCCAATATTCCATCTCCTATATTATACTGCCTCTCTGTCATTTTGACTGTTTACCAACTAGTATTGGTAGACTTTATTTTGCTAAAATGCTTACCAGTTGAATCTACCTAATGTTATAAGGTTTTAGTTCTAAGAGATATTTTGCAATTAGCTAGATAATGACTGTTTCTGTCTTGGGATCTGTATTTCCTATTGGCACATTATGTGTGACCTCTATTTGTGACTTCAACAAAATTGGCATTTGCCCATTGTAAACTTTAGTCTAGCATCTTCAGATCTTCCATGTTCATTTAAGAAATATTTATTTTGAGCCTTCACTTATTTTTAAATTTTGAATTCCAAATTCTCTCCTTATCTCCCACTTCCCCACCTACTGAGAAGGCAAGTAATATGAGGTAGATTATAAATATGAAATCATGCAAAAGAATTCTATTCTAGACATATTGCAAAAAAGGAAGAAAGATAGAGGAAATTACACATAAAATTAACACTAGACTTTATAATTTCTGTGAAGGTGGATAGTATTTTTTCAGCATAGGCCTTTGGAGTTGTCTAGGATTATTGTATTGCAGCCAAGTTCTTTCATGGTTGATCACCATTGCAACATTGTTGTTACTGTTCAATGATCTTCTGGTTCTTCTAATTTAACTTTACATCAGTTCATACAGGTCTTGCCATATTTTTCTGAAACCAACAAGATTATCATTTCCTGTAGCATACTCTATCACAATTATATGCTCCAACTTGTTCAAATATTCCCCAATTAAAAAAAATGCCCTTTATTTCTAATTATTTGCCACCACAAAAAGAACTGCTATATTTTGTACATATAAGTCTTTTTCCTTTTCCTAATTTTTTGGGGATGCAGTGGTAGTATTGTTGAGTCAAAGGATGTGCACAGTTTTATAGTCCTTTGGACATAGTTCCAAATTGTTCTCCAGAATGGGTGGACCAGTTTACTACTACATTTAATGTACCTATTTGTCCCTCATCATCTTCAGCATTTATCATTTATGATAGGTGTAAAGTGATGCTTTGGAATTGTTTTAATTTATCTTTCTCTAATTAATAGTGATTTAGAATTTTTTTTTCATATGGCGTGCATAGCTTTGATCTCTTCTTAAAAGTGCCTGTTTATATCCATTAAGCATTTGTTAATTGGAGAATGGCTCTTATTTTAATTTTTTTTATTAAAGCTTTTTATTTACAAGACATATATATGGATAATTTTTCGACATTGACCCTAACAATTTGGACTTCTGTTCCAAATTTTCCCCTCCTTTCTCTCATCCTCTCCCTTAGATGGCAGGTAGTCCAATACATTAAATATGTTAAAGTACATGTTAAATCCAATTTATACATATTTATACAGTTATCTTGTTGCATAAGAAAAATCAGATCAAGAAGGAAGAAAAAACTGGGAAAGAAAATAAAATTCAAGCAAACAAAAAAAGAGAGAATGGTCCCCCTCAGTTCCCACTGTCTTCTCTCTGGATATAGATGGCTCTCTTCAATCACAGCTCTAATTCTTATAAATTTGAACCCAGAATTTCCTTACTCTGATCTAAGGTAATGCGTCATTTTTCTTTATAATTTTAATTATATATAGGCTCTTTAACTTTGACTTTTAAAGTAGTTTAATAATTCTTGAATTTCTTCTGAGATATTTCATATTTTCTTCTATTTTTAATTCTTTTGATTTTGTTTTATTGTTTCTTGATGTTGCATGAAGTCATTGATTTCTAGTTACCCAACTCTAATTTTTAAGAAATTATTTTCTTAAATGATACTTTTGTATCTCGTTTTCCATTTGGCCATTTTTGTTTTTTAAGGAGTTCTTTCAAGTGGATTTTTGTGCCTCTTTTAACTTTAGGACAATTCTGTTTTTAAGATATTATTTTCTTCAGGTTTTTTCCCCTCTCTTTTATCAAGCTAAAAGTTAATTCTCTTTCCATAATTTTCTTGCATTACTCGTTTCTTTCCCAATTTTTTATCTACCACTCTTATCTCTTTAACTCCTCCACGGATTACTGTTAGACTTGGATACAATTTGCATTTTTCTTTGAAGTTTGTATGTACATGTTTTCATATTGTTGTCATCTTTTGAGTTTATATCTTGGTCTTACCTCTTTATAGCCTGTGTAACTTTGGGCAAATCATTTAACATTTGTTACCCTCAGTTTCTTCATCTTTAAAATGAGAGATTGCACTAAATGACCTTTGAGATCCCTTTTAGTTCAATATTTTTGATTTTTTGATTCTATTCTAAGATTGAGGTCAAATTAACTCCATCCTATTTTATCTTTGATACCTTAACTAGCTGAGAATTTTCCTCTCAACTCCTCTTTCCTTTTGACTCCTAGAAGCCTCTTTTCTTCCTTTGCCCTGATTTTTTTGGACAAGTGATAAGATTTTTTAAAAATTATTTTTATATATTTCATTTAGTACTTCCCACATACATGTAAAAATGTTTAAACAATATTTTTTAAAATTTGGAGTTCAGAATTTCTTCTTTCTTCCCCAACCCTTGAGAAGGTAAGCAATTCTATATCAGTTATACATATGAAGTTATAAAAAAAATTTCCATGTTAGCCATGTTGCAAAAAAAACAAAACAAAAAACCCCCAAAAAACATGAGAAAGAAAATTTATGAAAGGTGTGTTTCAATCTGCATTCAGAGTGCATTAATTCTCTCTCTGGAGATAAGTAGCATTTTTCTTATAGGTTATTTGCAATTTTCTTGGATCTGCTTTTACCAGAATAGCTAAGACTTTCACAGACCATGTTTATAAAATTGCTGTTACTGTGTACACTGTTCTTATTTTCCTTTGTGTGAGTTTCCAGATTTTTTTTTCTGAAACCATTTTGCTCCTTATTTATTATACCACAATACTATCATATCACAATCATATATTGTAATACCTTCAATCATTCACCAATTGATGGGTATCCCCTCAATTTTTAATTTTTCTTGCCACCATAAAAAAGAGTCACTCTAAATGTTTTTGTACAGATAGGTCCATTTCCCTTTTCTCTGATCTTTTTGGGATACAGACTTGGTGGTGGGCTTGCTCTATCAGAGGGTATGCACAGCTTTATAGCCCTTTGAGTATAGTTCCAAATTATTCCTTAGAATGGTTGGACCAATTGACAATTTCACCATCAATGCATTAGTGTCCCAATTTTTTTTTCCCCTCCAGTATTTGTAAATTTACTTTTTTTTTTTTTTGCTATATTAACTAATCTGATAGATATGACATAGTATCTCTTGTTTCAATTTGCATTCCTCTAAACACTAGTAATTCAGAGCACTTTTCCCATGTGACTGGATGGCTTTGATTTCTTTTGAAGTGGTATGTTCATATCCTTTCATTATCAACTGGGGAACAGCTCTTAGTTTTTTATAAATTTGGCTTAGTTCCCTGTTGAGAAATAAACCCTTTGTTAGAGAAACTGGTTATACGTTTTCCCCTTCCAGTTTCCTGTTTTCCTTCTAATTTTAGTCATAGTTTTGTTTTTGCAAAAGCTTTTAATTTAGTGTAATCAAAATAACCTCTCTGTCCTCTCTGTCCCTTTTTTGGTCATAAACTCTTCCCTTATCCATGAGATTTGACAGATACATTTTTCCATATTTCTATAATTAACTCATGATATCACTTTCTAAATCATTTTGACCTTATCTTAGTAAACAAGATGAGATGTTCTATGTCTAGTTTCTGCCAAACTGCTGCCCAGTCCTCCCAGCAGTTTTTCTCTCATAGCAAGTTCTTGCCCTAAAAGCTTAGATCTTTGGGTTTATCAAGTACTAGGTTACTGTAGTCCTTAACTACTATGTATATTATATATCCAATTGCCTATATTGATCTGTGACTTTATTTCTTATTCAGTACTGTATTGTTTTGATTGCCATTTTATAATATAGTTTTAAAATCTGGTACTGTTAAGCCACCTTCACTTTGTTTTTTTTTTTTTTTTTGGTTTGTTTGTTTGTTTGTTTGTTTTTGTTTTTTTGTTTTTTTCATTGATTCCCTTGTTGTTTTTGATCTGTTCTTCCAGAAAAGTTTTGTTATTCTTTTGTTCTAGATTTATAAAGTAATTCTTGACTGGTTTGATTGGCATGGCACTGATTTAAGTAAATTAACATAGTAGGATTGTAATTTTTAGCGTATTGGCCTGGCCTTCCCATGAGAAGTTAATATTTCTCCAGTTGTTTAGATCTCTGTGTGAAAAGTGTTTTATAACTATGTTCAAATAATCCCTGGGTTTGTCTTGGCCAGTGGACCCCTAAGTATTTTGTAAGTCTCTTGTTATTTTGCTTTATTATTTGTTATTTTAAATGGAATTTCTCTATCTCTTGCTGCTGGGTTTTAGGAGTATATAGAAATGCTCGTGATTTATGTGGGTTTATTTTATATCCCGCAACTTTGCTGAAGTCATTGTTTCAGTCAGTATTTTATGTTGATTCTCTAGAGTTCTCTAATAATACCACATCATTTGCAGAGAGTGATAATTGTGTTTCCTACTCACCTATTTTGTATTACGTCAATTTCTTTTTCTTGTCTTGTTGCTATAGCTGACATTTTTGTTACATAGTGGTGATAATAGACAACTTTGCTTGTCTCGTGATCTTTTGGGAGATTTCAGTATCCATCCCTATTATAGATAATGCTTGCTCTTGGTTTCAGGTAAGATATTCTTTATCATTATAAGAGAAGCTCCATTGATTCTTACAATTTCTAGAGTTTTTAAAAGGGAATGGGTATTGCATTTTGTCAAAGGTCTTTTCGGTATCTGTTGATATATATATATATATATATATATATATATATATATATATTTATTTATTTATTTATTGATAGGGTCTATTATTCTGATAGTTTACTTAGTACTGAACTAGCTCTGTATAACCAGTATAAATACTAACTCATCATAGTGTATGATCTACATGATAAGTTACTGTAATCTTCTTGTTAGTATTTTACATAACATTTTTGCGTTGATATTCATTAGGGCAATTAGGAAAAATTCTCTCCTTTGGCTCTTCCTAATTTAGGTATCAGTACCATATTTGTGTCATCCAAGGAATCTAGCAGAAGTCCTTTTTTGCCTATTTTTTCCAATGGTATCTGAGCTAATTTTTCTTTAAACATTTAGTAGAATTTACTTGTGAATCCTTCCTGGGGAATTTTTTCTTAGGGTGCTCGCTGATAACTTATTTAGTTTCTTTTTCTAAGATGTGTTAAGTATTCTATTTCTTCTTATGTTATTCTGGGCAGTTTATATTTTTGTAAACATTCATCTACTTCACTTAACTTGTCAGTTTCATTGGCATATAATTGGACAAAATAATCCCTAATGCTTTATTTTAATCTTCATTGGTGTTGCATTTATTTTTTTCATTTTTTTATACTAATAATTTGGTTTCCTTCTTTATTGTTTAAATCAAAGTAACCAATGATTTAGTTATTTGTTTCCCCATCATGAAACCAGCTCCTAGTTTTATTTATTTGTTCACTTTTTTTTACTTTCAATTTTATTAATCCCTTTTTTTGGTGTTTAATTGGGGATTTTAAATTTATCTTACCATGATTTTTTTTTTTAGTTGCATGCCCCATTCATAGATCTTCTTTTGTTACTTTTATTCACAATTGTCTAGAAATACAAATTTTTCCCCACATACTGCTTTGGCTGTTCCCATTTATTGTCATTCTCTTTGATAAAATTCTTGATTGCTTCTATAATTTTTTCTTTTACTCTCTTATTCTTTAGCATTGGATTATTTAGTTTCCAATTAACTTTTAATGTATGCTTATATGACTCTTTATTAAATATAATTTTTATTGCATTATGGTCTGAAAAGGGTGCATTTAATAATTTTGATTTTTTGTATTTGGTTGTGAGATTTTTTTTTAATGCCCTAATTCCATGATCATGGTTTCTGCTTCCATTCAGTTTTCTACAGAGGTCTATATTTCACTTCATTATTGTTGCTTAATATTTCTTTATTAGATTTATCTAGCTCTGAGAGTAAAGTTGAGATCTCATATTAGTAGAGTTTTACTATTTATTTCCTTCTGTGATTTAACTTTTCTTTTAAGAATTTGGATGCTATGTCATTTGGTGCATATATGTTTAGTACTGACATTTAGCAAGATAGACTTCCCTTGTTCATCAAGTTATCTCTTTGTTTTTGCTTTGTCTGAGATCATGATTGCTATTCTTGCCTTTTTTTACTTCTTGCATAATAAATTCTGCTCCAGTCCCTTATTTTAATTCTGTGCATGCCTTGTTTTTTTTCCCCACGTGTTTCTTATAAACAACATATTGCTGGATTCTGTTTTGTAATCCATTCTGCCATACACTTCCATTTTATAGGCGAGTTCATCTTATTCACATTAACAGTTATGATTACTGTGCATTTCCCTCAGGCCTATTTTCATCTGTTTATCCTTCTCTCTCTCTTCTTTCAACCTGTCTCTGAGGTATTTTGCCTCTGACCACTGTATTTTCTTATCTGTTTCCCTTTTAATATCCCTTCTCCCACCCTTCTCTCTCTTTTATTGGTTTCCCCTCCAATCTATTGCCAATTAAATATGTATATATTTTCCTTCTATAAGCCAATTTAGATGTAAATGAGGTTTAAACATCCCTCCCCCATTTCCCCCTCTACTCTAAATATTCTTCCTTGTGTGTTTCTTTTATAGGAGATAGCTTTCTCCATTCTACTTCTTCCTTCCCCCTTCCTCAGGATATTCTTTTTTTTAATTATCAATTTTTTTTACATTGTTCCAACATAATTGACTCCTATACTCTCTTTAAATGTAGAATCCTTCTAACTTTCCTAATAATGATAGTTTTTAGAAGATACATGTATGTATCATCTTTCCATAAAGGTAAACAATCTAACTTTATTGACTTCCTTATAATTTCTCTTTCATGTTTACCTTTTTATATTTTTATTGAGTTATTATTTAAATAATATTTTTATTTTATAAAGGTAGGAACATAGTATTCATCTGGAAGAACAAAAGGTCAAGAATAGCAAAGGAATGAATGAAAAAGTACAAGTGAAGGAAGGTAATGTACTTGTACCAGATTTCAAACTGTTTTATAAAGCAGTAATTATCAAAACAATCTGGTACTACCACAAATAGATTGGTAGATGAGTAGAATAGATTAGGTACCACTATACATTTTAGCAGATGTCCATAATAATTTACTGTTTTATAAACCCTAAAATCCAAACTTTTGGGACAAAACTCATCATTTGACCAAAATTGTTGGGAAAATTGGAAGACAGCATGGCAGAAACTAGGTATAGACTAATATCTTATATCATGTATAATATCAAGATAAGTCAAAATGGGTATATGATTTAGAAATAAAGGTGATAGAATAAACAATGTCTGCCAGATTAATGGATGAGAGAATAATTCAAAATAAAAAATATAGAGAGAATATTATTAAATCTAAAATGAATAATTTTTACATATATAATTAGAAAGTATTTTGCAAACAAAACAAATTTGACAAAAATTAAGAGGAAAGCAGAAAATTCGGAAAACTTTTACAGGAATTGTCTCTGAAAAAGATCTCATTTCTCATATAAAGTCAAATTTACAAGAATAAAAGTTATTTCCCATTGATAAAATGATCAAAGGATATTAGCAGGCACTTTTCAGATGAAATCAAAGCTATCTCTTGTCAAATGGAAAATATTTTAAATCACTATTGATTAGAGAGAACTGCAAATTAAAACAACTCTAAAATATATCTTATACCACTGAGTTAGTTCATAAGACAAAAAGGAAAAATGTTAGACTGCATATAGGAAAACTGGGACACTAATGCAATGTTGGTGAAGTTATGAACTGAGTGAACCATTATGGAGAGCAATTTGGAACTATATCCAAAGGATTATAAGACAGTGTCTATCCTCTGACCCAACAATACCACTTCTAAGTCTGTAGAGATCAAAGAGATCAAAGAAAAATCAAAAGGACCCATTTTTACTAAAATATTTATAGCAACTCTTTATGATGGCAGAGAATTGAAAGTTGAGGGTATATCCATTAATTGGAGAATAATTGAACAAATTATATTATGTGATTGTGATGGGATGGTATTGTGCTATAAGAATTGATGAGCAGGATGGTTTCAGAAAAACTTGGGGAGACTTATATGAATTAATACAAAATGAAATGAGCAGAACATTGTACACAGTATGAGAAATATTACAATATTACAATGAAGACCTGTGATTGACTTGTCTATTCTCAGCAATACAACAATCCAGTTTCAGAGAATTCATGATGAAAAATGCAATTCGTCTCCAGAGAAAAAAATTGATATTGTCTGAATACAGAGTAAAGTATATTGTTTTTTACTTTCTTTTCCTTTAAGTTTTTTTTTGCATAAAATGACTAATATGGAAATATTTTATATGATTCCAAATGTATAACCTATATTGGGCCATTTACTATTTTAGAAAGAGATGGCAGAAGGCAGGGCACTCAAAACTTAAAAAGGCAGCACAATGAATATTAAAAATTGTTTTTATATGTAACTGGGGAAAATAAAATATTTTTAAAATAAAAAATTGTCTATTCTGCTTTTTTTGTGAGAAATGTTCAAAGTCCCTCTATTTCATTGAATATCTATTTTTGCTCTTGAATGAACATACTCAACTTTGTTAGGTAGGTTATGCTTGGTTGTAATCCTAACTTTTTTGCCTTCTGGCCCCACAAATTCCAAACTACTAAATCTTTTTTTTTTTTTTTAATAATATTATCCCTTGTATTCATTTTTCCAAATTATCCCCCCCCTTCCCTCCACTCCCTCCCCCCCGATGGCAGGTAATCCCATACATTTTACATGTGTTACAATATAACTTAGATACAATATATGTGTGTAAATACCATTTTCTTATTGCACATTAATTATTAGCTTCCGAAGGTATAAGTAACCTGGGTAGATAGACAGTAGTGCTAACAATTTACATTCACTTCCCAGTGTTCCTTCTCTGGGTGTAGTTATTTCTGTCCATCATTGATCAACTGGAAGTGAGTTGGATCTTCTTTATGTTGAAGATATCCACTTCCATCAGAATATATCTTCATACAGCATTGAAGTGTACAGCGATCTTCTGGTTCTGTTCATTTCACTCAGCATCAGTTGATGTAAGTCTCTCCAAGACTCTCCTGCTGGTCATTTCTTACAGAGCAAGAATATTCCATAACCTTCATATACCATAATTTACCCAACCATTCTCCAAGTGATGAGCATCCATTCAACTTCCCCAAACTACTAAATCTTATGTGATGCTGACTGTGGCTCTATAATATTTTTATGTATCTTTCTGGCTGTTTGAAGTATATTCTTTTTGATCTTGGGAACTTTGGAATTTCAATTATAATATTCCTAGGAGTTTTCTTTTTGGGATTTCTTTCAGGAGGTGATTGGTTGATTCTTTCAATTTCCATCATTCTGGTTCTAGAACATTAGGGCAGTTTTCTTCAATAATTACTTAAAATAGGATGTCTTGGCTTCTTCTTTAATTTTGCATTTTAGGTAGTCCAATAATTCTTAAATTAGTGCTTCATAATATGTCTTCCAATGCAATTTTTTTTGTAATGAGATTTCTTTTCTTTATTATGTAGTTTTTTATGTTCTAAGATTTCCTGAAAAATAGTGTCTAGGCTCTTTTTTTCATCATGGATTTCAGGGAATCCAATAATCCTTAGATTGTCTCTCCTAGATCTATTTTCCAAGTCAGTTGTTTTCCTAATTAGATATTTTACATTTTTCTATTTCTTTTCTTTTCTTTTTTTCTTTTTTCTTTTTCTTTTTTTTTCTTTTTGGTTTTGCTTGACTGATTTTTGCTTTGAGTCATTCATTTCCATTTGTTCTGGTCTGAATTTTAATGAATTATTTTTTTAATTTACTTTTTTTTTTTTTACTTCTTTTTATATTTGTCCAATTGAATTTTTAAATGAGTTGTTTTGTTCTATGGAATTTTTTTCCATTTCCCAAATTCTGTTTTTCAGGGAGTTGTTTTCTTTTTCCATTTTATCAAATCTATCTTTTAATGAGTTATATATACCTTTTCCAAACCCTCTTGCAAAGTTTTTATTTCCTTTCCCCATTTTTCTTCTAGCTCTCTTTTAAGATTCTTTTAAATTTCTTTTAGGAGAGCCTTGTTTGATGCGGATCAGGCTATATCGCCTTTTGGGGCTTCATCTGGAGATGATCTGCCATTAGTCTCCTCAGGGTTTGAAATCTGTTCTTTTTCACCATACAACTTGTCTATTGTCAGAGATCTCTTTGCTTTTTTACTACATTTTTTTTTTTTCTAAGTTAGGATCTATTTTTAGGGCAGGGGAGGTTTTCCAAGCTTCTTCTAAAAGTGGCCTCAGCTACACTGAGTCAGTGGTGACTCACTCCCAGTGCTGGGTGGGTGTGGCCAGATCCCCTGATACTCCTGAAGGGGTTCTCAAACTATGGCCTGTGGGCCAGATGCAGCTCACTGAGGAGATTTATGCGGCCCAGGTTATGGCAAATGGGCTGAGGGGCAGAGACAGTGTGAGCTTTTGTTTTTACTATAGTCCGGCCCTCCAACAGTCTGAGGGCCAGTGAACTGGCCCCCTATTTTAAAAGTTTGAGGACCACTGCGAGTGTATAGTATTGGGATTCACTATTTACCTTTTGTGTCTGTGTTGGATGTTTTACATCTTCTCTGCTGATCTACTCCCTTGAAAACAGTGCAGAGTGGCTAACACTGCTGTAGATTCCTCCATGTAAATTCTCCACCTCCAGGAGTTTGCACCACCCATCCCAGAACTTTGAGCTATCAGTGCTGGAGTCTGTTCTCAGTTTGCTTGTGCTTGGCTGCCTCCCTCCATTTCCTTTTGAAATAGAACTTTTCAGGTGATCTTGGAAGTTATCTTACTCTCCCAATATTTGTGGATTCTGCTTATCCAGAGCTAATTCAGAGGCTGGATTTGCTAATTGGTCTGAGGATTGTAAGGAGAAGGTTAGAAAGAAGTGTGTCCTTTCCACCATCATTACTCTGCCCCTGGAAGTCCCTTGTTTTGTTATTTCTCGGTTTCTTTTGACTTAGTGGCTTCTCTTTGTCCAATTTTAATTTTCAAAGAATTATTTCTTTAAGACGGTATCTCTTTTTCTAGTTGGTTAACTTTTATTTTTTTCATAATCTTATTTTGATTGGATGGTTTTTATTTTATTTTTTTACATTTTTCCTTAATCTTCTCATTTGATTTTTAATCATTTGTTTTTCAGGTTTTTCTATAAATCCTCTCTGGGCAGGAAGCCATTTAATGTTGGTCCCTGGGATAGAAAAAGCTCTTTTTACTTCAGTGTTCTCCTTTGAAGATAAAAATCAGGTCTTCCCTATTCCCATAGTAAGTTTTTATAGTTGGGTTCTTCCTTTTTTCTTTGTTGATTCATTTTTTTTTTAATGAGAAGTATTAGTGGAAGCACCTCTAGTTGTGGGCGAAGTCTCTAGCTTCTATCTTGTCTTGGGCTGGTAGAATATTTTATTCTGACCTTTTAGGCTCAGAGTATAGTGGTGTGGTAAAATGAATGGGTTAATCCAACCCTGTTAGTAGCAGGCTGTGTCAGGTGGAAGCTATGATATCAGGCAGGAGACATTCTTCCAGGCCCAGGGTGATTCAAACCTCCCAGACTAGCACACTCAGCAACAAGAATGGGCTTGCAGACTTGGGAAGGAGGAAGCACTTTGGATAGTTTATTTATTTTCGAAGTTTTCAGCAGCTCCATCATTAACTCTGTAGGATCACTCTACACTGAAAGTGGTTTTGAGCTAAACTAATTAGAAGAGAGGAATAGTGAGAGAATCAAGGGAGAGTGGGGCAAGGAGGGACAGATATTTCAGGTTCCCTTATTCTTGGCTTGAGGCTGGAGAGTTTGGAGAGGATACAGAGAGATGGACTGAGGTGGGTGGGAATGCAGGTGTTTGTGAAGGCAAAAAACCACCCTGAAAACAGTATATGTGAAAACACAATACAGCTTTTGGTGGGCATGGAGACCTGGGGAGATAGAGTAATTAGGTTCAAAATGTTTCTGCAATAATTGTAAACTTGGTGCAGGAATTGTGTGGCTCCCATCGGTACCTACGAGTGCTCATTAAGCGTCTGCTGCCAATGGGCAGGGATAATTATGTGCTAGAAGCAGTGTGGCAAAGTAGAGCTGGCCTGAAAGCCAGAGAGACCCAGATTTGTGACTGGGAAAGATACTTAAACTTTCAGTGCCATAAGAAATTGTGTGGATTGTGTAGAAAATTCCAAGAATTGCCAGCCTGACTTGGTAGAAGGGATTTTATCATCTAGAAGTTCCTTATGTTAATGAAATCAGGGGGCTAATCATTGCTCCTTGTACAGGTTAAGATGGTAAACCCTTATTAAACTGGCATTAGTATTAAGCAGAGGAAAGAATAATAACCTTGTTCTTTAGGTAGAAATATCCTTATAAATGGCATCAAATAAATACCCCAATAATTGGCTTTTCTTAATTCCATGACACCTTGATAGAAATATCCCTTATGATTTTCCAACTCCTGGACTTTAATTCTGTGGTCGCTAAGCAACTTTCAGAGGGCATCCTGGTCCCATGTAAACACTATCCATTCCTCTTCACTCTTTTAAATTCTCATCTGTAGTTCCTTACCTTCCACATTCTACATTTTGACACAGTTGAACACCTCTTTCAGAACACTCTTTCCTGGGTTTTTGTGACATTATTTCTGTTTTCCTTCCTCTCTTAGTCATCCTTTCTATCTCACACATTACTATCACTACTTAGCCTACAGGCACTTTCAAGTAGATCTTTCAGATACTAAAAACAAAAAAAACTGCTTCTTTTGACTCTGAAAAATTTTTACAAATTGTCATTTTGTTTCTTCTTTCTCATTGCAAAGTTTCTAAAAACAAGTAACCTGTACTCAGTTTTCATTTGGGTATACCCATGATAGTTAACATGTTTGTTAATAAATGTTTTTAAGTTGAGTTGAATTCTGAAGGTGAACAGATTTGAAGATACTTTGCAATAGACTCAGAAAGAGCTTTATTTTTTAAAAATTTGAAGCCATTTTGATACCTTTGAAGAATTGTGCAACATCCTTTTTATTTCTAAAATTAGGAATCACTGCTTAATATTATTACTTCTGTCTTATTAATTTTATTTGCATAGTACCTTATTCAGTGAAAACTGTACATTTTTATGTGCTCATTTATATACATGTACACAAGCGTAGACTGTAACATTTTATAATGACATGTTTTACAAATCTTTCCATTTTTTCTGGAAATTCAAAAGAGAAAACATTTCATCTATTATTTCAGGCTTTGTATAAGCAGACTAGCTTAGGCTACAGGGTATTGACCAGCAAACTTCACCTTCCTGATACTATTTATTCTTAAATTGCTGTATTTTTCTCACACAACAAATTGCTATGAGGTTGATCAAAGCTACCCATGGCTTTGATGATGAATGATAGGGGAAGAGAGTCCAGGAATCAGGACATTTACATACTTTGTATTGACTTACATATGTATACATGTTTCCTCCTATAAAATGTAAGCTTCATTTTTGTGTTTCTAATAATCAGCAGAGTACCTAGCACTTAATGTCATTCTAGATCCTTTTGGACCTATTCTAGGTGATTCTAAGTGCTTGTGGACCCCGACTGCTTCTTACAAAAGATTCATGGACTACTTTTAAAAATGGACTCCTTATATGATATTGACAATTCTGTGCATTAGGACTGAATGTATGTACAATGTTTGAGAAATGGCTGGTTCTGACAAGAAATTCTTGGGAGTATATTCCTTCCATCACTATGAAGAGCTATCTTAAAAGTATTTTTTGTTCTAACATCTTTAGTGGCTCAGTCTGATTCTTATGAACATTTATGTCATTACTAGCTAAATAGTTTCACAAAAGCTTTTTATAGAACAGTAGAGGTTTTTTTTTTTTTTTTTTTTTTTGTTAGAATGAGAGGACCTTACTGTGAGAATAGGGAGAATTAAACTATGATGACATTAACAATATTCAGCTAAGTATTGCTGATCTTTCATAGGTACATTGGACCTCATTTTTTTTCCAAGCCCATTTTATCAAAGATTCTAGGTTTAGAATATTGTATTAAAAGTTAATACTATCTAAGAGATATAATAGCTATGTATTATATGTGTATATATATGTGTGTATATATATATATGTGTGTATATATATGTGTATATATATATATGTGTGTATATATATGTGTATATATATATATATATGTATATATATGTATGCATATATATTATACCAGTTTTGGGGGGATGAGTACTGTCCCTTTCAAAGAAACAGAAAACTGGGAAAAACATAATAATATCATGTCTCCATTCATCTTTTACTTTCCCCAGTCTCATTCCTTCCTTAGGGACTGACTCAGATATGCCATTCAGTGACTCTAGGAAGCAATTTGCTCAAGTTTTTTCCCTCTGTATGATGGGTTGCTAATTTGCCATCATGAATACAACATTAAAAATAATTTCTAGCACAAGCCTGTCTTTTTGTTCCAGGAGTCTTCTAATACAGGATCAAAATAGGATCATAAGCAAATAGTGAAAACCATTTATAGAATCTTCAATAAGTTATATTATTTACAATTACAAAATTTTTCATGCTATTTGCATAAATCTTTTTTAGCTGGTAACCTATTTTGATATTTACCTCAATGTCAGAAGTTGAAGTTTCAAGAATATTAATTTTATTGTTTAATATTTTATTTTCTTCAGTTACATGTAAAACATTTTTATATTTGTTTTTAAAACTTTGAGTTTCAGATTCTCTTTTCTTCCTTCCTCCTCACCCCCATTGAGAAGGCATATGTGAATTTATACAAAACATTTTCATAAACATCATGTTGCAAAAGAAAAGATAGATCTTCCTCTCCTCCCCCTCTCCCCCCCAAAAAAAAACCTCAAGAAAAATAGAGTTAACACTTCCAGTTGATCAATGATGGACAAAAACAACTACACCCAGAGAAGGAACACTGGGAAGTGAATGTAAATTGTTAGCACTACTGTCTATCTACCCAGGTTACTTATACCTTCGGAAGCTAATAATTAATGTGCAATAAGAAAATGGTATTTACACACATGTATTGTATCTAAGTTATATTGTAACACATGTAAAATGTATGGGATTACCTGCCATCGGGGGGAGGGAGTGGAGGGAGGGGAGGAGATAATTTGGAAAAATGAATAAAAAAAATAATAAAATAATAAAAAAAAGAAAAATAGAGTTAAAAAAGTAAGCTTCAATCTGTATTTGGATACAATCAGTTCTTTCTCTGGATATGGATAGCATTTTTTCATGAAAAGTCCTTCAGGGTTGTCTTGGATGATTGTATTGCTGAGAATAGCAAAATCATTCACAGCTGATCATCTTATTGCTGTTAGTTTGTACATGGTACTTTTCACTTGAGTTCATAGAGGACTTTCAAGGTTTTTTTTTTTTTTTTGAGAGCATCCTACTCATAATTTCTTACATAACAGTAGTATTCCATAATAATCACATGCCACAATTTATTCGGCCGTTCTCCAACTGATGGGCATCCTCTCAATTTCTAGTTCTTTGCCCTGAGAACAGAGCTGCTATTAATAATTCTTGCACTCATAGATTCTTTTCTAATTCATCCTCTGGTTCTAAAATCAGTTCCATTTTTCTTGATAATTTCTTGAAAGATGATGTCTAGGCTAATTTTTTTTAATCACGGCTTTCAGGTAGACCAATAATTTCTAAATTACTTCTCTTGGATCTGTTTTCCCAGTGAGTTATTTTTTCCAGTTAGATATTTCACATTGTTTTCTATTTTTAAAAAATTCTTTTTTTATTGTTTCTTGATTTCTCAAGCTTGGCCTTTAACTCTGTTAAAATAGGGCTCTGTTTCCAGGATGGAGGGTAGCAGTATCCCAGGTTTCAGGGATTTTATGCAGCTATTTTCAGAGAGCCTTGTAGAGAACTGTCTTTTCAGTTTTTCCAAGCTGGTATGGTCTGAGAAATGTTTTTTGCTGTCTTTATGCCTTTGACCACAGGCATTCTTTTCTGCCCTGTAACTGTGATTCAGTGGCTTCCAAGGCCTGCTCCCATCATGGCCTAGTGTGACAAAACCTGTCTGACAAAGTTCCAAGTCATCCCTGGTATCCATGGGCCGAGATATCTGGATTGCTGTTGCTGCTGCCATTGATTCAAAGGCCCAAAAGTCCACCCCTGCTTGCCAGGACTGGGGCTCTGCTGGCACTCTTTGTGGCAGGATTGCATTCCAATCCCACTCTGGTACAATGGGACTTTCTTGCTGATCTTTTAAGTTGTCTTCAGCTGGAAAATTGTTCCATTGTTTGTTTGTTTGTTTGTTTGTTTGTTTGTTTTTTGTGGATTCTAATGATCTTAAAATTTATTTCGAGTCATTATTTAAAGCTATTTGGTGGAGTTTGAGGGAGAGTTTTTGCTAAGTCTCTGCCTATTCTCCGTCTTTCCCTGATTAAATTCTTGACAAGTTTCTTATGGTGGCCAATTCCAAGGCCAATACCTCTACTTATATCCTCAATTTCATCTCTTCCATATCTTTTGGAAGATTCCCTTCATATTCATCCTTTCTTTCTCTATAATTTTTTTCAATGGATTCCTATAGGTTGCCTGCATACATGCTTATGCTTGAAAATGAAGTAACAGATAACTGACAACTTGGGACCTTTAAACTAGATACCTGGAGGAATCTCTTGTTCTATTAACCTACTAAGGAGGGCAGCCTGTCTAGAAGCTGAGGTATTTGTAATTTGGAAATCAAGTGATTCTTTTCCACATACAAATGAAGGAGGAAAATGTCTTTCTCAACCCTGGAACTTGCAAAGGCAAAACTAGAAATCTTTTTTGCCCAATTTTTCACTTAACTGACATGAATATGATTTTGTTCAACATTATAAAGGCCAAACTAAGAAGATGCTAGAATTCATGGAAAATGCTTATCTCTCCCCACCCAGCCTTTTAAAAAATAATGTTCCACTTGACCTTATTATCTACTTAATCTATTTTTTTTTTTTTTTTACCTCTCCTTTGTTTCAGGTCAAGCTACCCAGTTCTCAACACCTTGCAATAGTTTCTTTTTTTTTTTTAAATTTAAATTAAATACAAAATAGAAAAGAAAAAAAATTCTGTGTGTACAGTAGAAGACAAAATGATTCAAAATATGAGACACTAAATTTCCATTTCAAGAAAGCCTATATAAATATTGTGAAGTCCAGGTTAGCACCCTGAGTGCCTTAGAATCAGGCGGAGTCAGGATAAGCAAAAGTCCTTGATCTTTATTCTTGGTCTTTAGGGGGAGAAGTGAAGGAAATGGACACAAGTTCTCCAAAACCTCCCTTCTCCTCTGTCACTGCAAAAGTGACTATGGCTTGTTTTACTCCACCCCCTAATCCCTCCTACAATTCTCTGTATACACCAAAAAATCAAGCCAGCACAGAATACTGGGAAGGGCCATTTTCCAAGCATATGCTAATGGAGTATTGTCTCTGATTCCAGTGCACCTACTCAGAATTTCAGCTCTTTACAAAATACTATCTGTACTTTATGTACAGAGCTGTCCATATTTTCTTTGCTTCCTTGTAGGTTTTCTTTTGTCCTGTGCTCAACACTTTTTACTTTATTCTCTTTTATCCTTTTCTCCCTTTCTCTTCCTCCAAGAAGGCTACAGTTAAACATGGTTGGTTCTTATCTTTCATACTTGAAGAGGACCAAAATGGTATCACTTTGTTAGAGTTGACTGTGGTGGATCAGACCAATAGGAGCTCAGAATGCTCTGATACAGATTGGACACAGAAAATCCTATAAACATTTGGGGGGGGGGATTCTCTAATTTTGCTCATCTCATGTTTCTTTTGGGCTAATTCAATTCTGCTTTGCTCATGGAGCCCAACCCCTTCTCTGAGGGCACGCCATGCTGGGCAGTCCTGTGCCAGTGTCTCCCATGTCATGCAATCAATTCTAAAGTTATTTTTTAAATTAATTTTTATTTTAATATTTTTATTTGCCAGATGTATGCATGTGTAATTTTACAACATTGACAATTGCCAAACCTTTTGTTCTAATTTTCCCCTCCTTCCCCCTGCTGGATGGCAAGTTGACCAATACGTATTAAATATGTTAAAGTATAAATTAAATATACTACATGTATACATGTCCAAATAGTTGTTTTGCTGTTCAAAAAGAATTGGACTTTGAAATAGTGTACATTTAGCCTGTGAAAGAAATCCAAAATGCAGGTGGATAAAATTAGAGGGTTTGGGAATTCTATGTAGTGGTTCATAGTCATCTCCCAGAGTCCTTTTGCTGGGTGTAGCTGGTTCAGTTCATTACTGCTCTAGTGGAACTGATTTGGTTCATCTCATTGTTGAAAATGGCCACATCCATCAGAACTGATGATCATATAGTTCAATTCTAAAGTTCTTAAGAGAAACCTTGAGGATGTCCCATATTGCTTTTTCTGACAGCCTTGTGAATACTTACCCTATATGAGTTCTCTATAAAATATTTTTTTTGGCAAGCATACATTTGACATTTGAGTGATGTGGCTAGCCCAGTGGAGTTGGAATGTTGGCACTTTGGTTTGAGAAGAGACCTCAGTGTCTGGTATCTTACACTACCAGGTGATCTTCAGAATCTTCCTAAGACAATTCAAATGGAGGCGATTCACTTTCCTGGCATGGTGGTGGTACTGTCCAGGTTTCACAGGTAGACAGCAATGAGGTCTCAGCACAATGGCTCTGTAAGTAGTCAGGCTAAGAGCTCTCCTCTCTCACACTCTGCCTTGAAACTTCCCAAACACCATGTCAATCTCATTATCAATGTGGACATCCCTGGAAAGTATCCTGCCAAGGTATGTGAACTTATCCCCAGCATTCCAAACTTCCCCATTTACTGAGATAAAATAGTATGATGATGTCTTTGATTCATGTGTAAATGAGATTTAAGGGAGGCAGGATTGCTCTTCCAGTGCCATCACTGTCCAATGGCAGGACAGAATCAAAATGTCTGGTGATGACCCGAGATGCAGGGGATGACCTTGTATCTTGGATGTCTGACTAGGTTCTTAGGGCTCCACAACACTCAGTTCATCTGCCTGCATGGCTGGTGGATCAAATTGTTCCCAACCACCCATTCCACCGGAGGAAGTCTTTACATGCCTGGGATAGACATCCTCCTAACTCGCTGGAGCATTTGAGACCCTTTGGTTACCCTCAACCTGGTTTAGCCCAATCTGCCAAAAACCAGAATGTGGTCACTGTGCATGCTAGAGAGTCAGGTAGATCAGATGATAGCCAAAGGTGGAAAGCAGCCCTGAAAAGAACTCAGCAGCCTTCACAGCAGAAGTACTCCTGTGCCTAAACACACCCTATACCTCAATACACTATACATATATACACCTATATACACATTCATATGGAATTATCTATAGTCATTCACATATATACACATAGAGATTCATATACCTTTATTGAAGGTTGTACTATGCTTGTTTTCTGTTTCTTTAAAGGTAGTATCTTTGTTCATAAGTCTGAGTCTTCCCATATTTTTCTAAATCCACCAATTCATTTTGTACACCACAGCAACATTTCAATCTTTTACTATATAGTTTAAATAGTATAAAACAATATTGATTAATATGGCTGCCATGTAGTATAGTTTCTCTATTTTTCTCTTTTGATTAAATCTATTTTAGCTTTTATTTTCTCTGAGATCAATGATGATTATTCCTGCTTTTTTTAATCTAATAAATTGTATTTTTAATCATCAGTATTATTATGTTGATGTTTATCTTATTTTCTTATCCCTATTGACTCCCCTGCTTTATTTCTACTCACAACTTTGCCTTGCTATTACTTAAACTACTCCCTTCCAAAAACTTTTTCCTATCTTCTCCCCCCAGCCTTTCCCTTTTTCTTTATCTTATTCCCATCAGTCTACACACCTTTTCCCATTTCCTTTAATGTGCACGCTCTTCTATACTCTCTTCCCAAGAAAAATTCTCTCCCCCTCTTATTTCTTTATAATCTTAGAAGATTTTTATACTCTTCTTGATTTGTATGTTTACTCTTTAGCCCATTCTCAAGGTAAATAAGATTCCAGAACTACCAGCTCTCTTCCTCCATCTAAATCCTCTGGATCAGATCTTGCTCTTATACCTCATTCATATAAAATAATTACTTTTTTTTTTTTTTTTACCTTTTCCTACATTAAAAAAATTATATCATACCCATTGCTACCCCAATCTTTCTTTCAAACTACTAAACTACTAACAACAGTCTTAGATAGATGGTTTACATTTCCATATATAAAGAATAGTTTGTCCTTATTGTTTATCTTATATTTCTCTGGGATCTCATATGCCAATTTTTTTTTCCTATTAAGTTCAGGTTTTTTGGCAATAAAATTCTGAAAGTTTAGCAGTTCAATGAATGTCAATTTTTTCCCCAATTCAGGATTATGTTTAACTTTGCTTGGTATGATATTTTTGGCTACCACCCTATTTCTTTTGCTTTTCACTGGATAATGTCCCAAGACCTGTGGTCTTTTAGTGTAGCTACTGCTATGTCTTGTGTGATTATAACTCATAATGTTCTCTTCTTGATTTGGTTGCTTCAGAATTTGGCTATGATGTTCCTGTAGGTTTTCCTTATAGGATATCTTTCAGGTGGTGATTGGCAAATTATCTCTACTTCTATTTTCCTCTCTTAATCTAATATTTCAGGACACTTTTCTTTAATTATTTCTTGTGTTGTTCTGTTAAGATTACTTTTTTGATTGTAGCTTTCAGGTAGCCCAATTATTCTTATGCTTTTCTCCTAATTTGTTCTTCATATCTGATGTTTTTCTTGTGAAATATTTTTACATTTTATTATTTCTTAGTTTCATATAACTCTCCTGTCTTCTCTTTACCAAGTTCTGATTTTCAAGTAATAATTTTCTTCTTTAATTTTCTGGATCTCCTTTTCTAGTTGATTGACTTTCCTTTCGTATCTTTTTGTTTTTCTTGGATTTTTCTTTCCCCCCCTCAATTTCTCTCATTTGATTATTTAAAGTCTTTTTTTGAGTTTTTCTATGAATTTGTTTTCGACAGGTGATCATTTAACTTTATTTTTGGAGGGAGAAGCCATTTTTTAAAATTTCAGTATCTTCCTTTAAATATTTTTTCTTCCTTCCTTTCTGTGACTTGCCCAGGGTAACCCAGGCAGGAAGTATTAAGTATTAAGGCAGGAAGTAACTCAGGTCTTCCTGAGTTCAGGGCTGGTGCTCTAACTACTGTGCTAATTAGCTGCCCCCATAGTAACTTTCTATGGCTGGATTCTTTCTCCTTTGCCTGCTCATATACTTTCCTGTATAATTAGAACAATTTTCTCTAAAGTTACCAATTCTTATAATTAACAAATATTTTACTTCTCTGCAGCATCTGAAACTGTTGATCATTTTCTCCCCCTGGATATTCTCTTATCTCTAGAATTTGTGACAGTTCTTTTTTGATTTATTTATGATTTTTTTTCTCAGATTTCTTTGCTAGTTCACCATTCACATCCACCAATTGAAAGTCTGCCTCAAAATTTAGTCCTATATTCCTTCCTTTCTTCTTTTTCCCTTTCATCTTTTTGTTTCCCTTTCCTTTCCTTTACCCCTGTAAGAATCACCCATCATAGAATCACCCATCATCCTTGCATTCACCTAGAACCTCCAAATTATCCTTAAGTAAAGATATTCCTTCACCTCACATGTACAATCAGTTATCAAACACTAAAGATTCTGCTTCTGCATCTGGACTTTGGGTTTTTATGTTTTTAATTTGCGTGAATTAAAAAAGAAAAAAAATGCACAACAACAAGGTTCCAATTTTCCTTTGTTCATTGATTGTTATAAGACTATGTTTTCCCCAAATTTGAAAACTTTCTTATGTTAAAAAATTAAATTGGGGTCACTGACATAAAATGATTTGTTTCAGATTTGTATCTTAGTATTACTTATCTCACAATTTAAAATTCAAATTCTTAGCATTAAAAATGTCTCTGCTCACACATGCAAATAAAGCATTTGTGTATCTAGCAAAGGCATTGCCTACACTGTTCAAGGAAAGACATGAATACATGCTTATTTTACACATTCTTATGAGCTGAGAATCTTTACTAATAGGTTTTTTGACAGTTTTGGCGGATCATACCAAAGAACTGACATTCTATCTTGAAACACAGGAGTGTAAATTTATAATATTAAAATGATATATGTTTGCCACATTGGGGACTTTTTAACTCAAGGACAAGCATTTAAATAATTATTCAGAAAGATGAGAGTTTGCTCCTTAATCAGATAACTACTCAATGATGGGTTTAAAAGGCTATTGATAGGGCTTTCTAGATGCCTAAGTACAAAAAAAGTCACAAAGAAAATCCTGCTGGGTTAAGATGCTTGACTTTAGAACCACAATGACTGACAAAGAAGTTTGGCAGCTGTGCTCAGCAGAATCAGCATGGTGTCTTCCTTAAATATCCTTCTTGTGATATGACTAAATAAATCTCTTTTTATGAATTGTTTGGATCTCGTGTGCATTATCTTTCCAGTAATATTAAACCTGAGGTATGATACCAGTCTGGTCAGCCCTGATTTGCAACAATTAGGGGTGAGACCTCTGTACCCCATAATTCTTCTACCACTTAGCACTTGCTGCCTGAGGGGAGAAGGGAGGGGAGAGCATGAGACACACATACACACATACAGAATATAGATAGAGAAAGACAGAATTCTCTCTCTCTCTCTCTCTCTCTCTCTCTCTCTCTCTCTCTCTCTCTCTCTTCTCTCTCTCTCTCTCTCTGTCTCTCTGTCACTCTCTCTCTCCATATATATATATATATATATATCCATATTGATAGCTTGCAAATGCTTTTTCAGGGTCTCAGAGATTTTGTTAAGGCCCTTTATAATGATATAGACTTGCATTGAGCTATATGCTCTCAGGGCACTAATGGCATCCCATATAGACATTAAAATATTTTTTAATTGAACCCGTCATTAGTGTCCTCTTGCTTTTTTCCTTCTTCCACATGATGCTAGAATTTTCTGGGCACTATGTCTTATACAGCCTGTTTTAGCACCTCACTATACTAGTTTTAGTCAATAGAGCTCTTACCTTGGTGTCTTGATTAGCACTGGATTAATGCTACTCTTTAAGGGAACTGGAGAGTTTTTGATATGGGTGGGAAACCCACAAAGCTCTCTACTCTGCTATGAATCCTAATCCCGTGTGGTCCCCAATTTAGTATCCATTTACTGATAGATTATTTTTCCCCTTTAAGAATGACTAATCTATTCAAATAAGTAAGAGTCCTTTAGAATCAGACACACTCAGCCAATTGAAATTGGGAGAAGAGATGCTCCATCTTCTCTTTGCACTGTCTGCTCCTCATGCCTAGAATGTTGTCCTCATCTCCATATTTTCAGGATCACTGAAGAGCTTTAAAATTAAACTTGTGTTGTTTTTTGGTTAAAAAACAAAAACAACCACCACACACACATACACAAAAAACACAACAACTTCCAAACAGTTTTCCTCAACTACTAGTACCTTTCCTTCTAAAGTTACTTTGTGCCTACTCTATATGTAATAAAATATATAATGCTGTATATTATTATATAATAACATAGAGATATGACTGTAATAATATAGATGAAATAATTTAAGTGTTAGGTGATAAGGGCTATAAATCCTGACTCTACCCTGAGCCAAACCTCCTCCAAGTTATAGTTTTCAAGTTAATTTTTTTTGTTCCAGAGCATAAAAGCTTATATTTATTCCTACTAAGTTATATTCTCTTTTATAGACATATTAATAGAAAAAGCTGTAGAAATCCATTACCTCCAATTCTTTTTTCTATTCACTCCTTAGCTCCTTGTAATCTGACTTCTGATCTCACCACTCAACTAAGACTATTAAAAGTATCAGTATCTCTTAATTACTAAATCTGAGAGGCAGTTTGGCATAGAATTTAGATCCTATCTTTAGGAACTTAACTGTGTGAACTTGGGGACAAAATACTTAATTTCTCTGTACCTCAGTTTTTTCATCTATTAAAAAATTAGGGGAGGAATTAGGCTCAATGGCCTCCAAAGTCCCTTTCAGTCCTAAAAATGTGATTCTGTGATAGTGTCTTAGTTCTTATTTTTATTAAATCCTTAACCTGTCTGCCTCAGTTTCCTTAACAGTAAAATATGTATAATCATAGCATCTACCTCACAAGTTGTTGTAAGGAACAAATAAGATAATATTTGCAAAGTGCTTAGCACAGTGCCTGGAATATAGTAAATTAAATGCTTAATACATTGTTGTTTCCCTACAGTCTTAATCTTCCTGTAACTTTTGATACTGTTGATCTTTTTATTTTAATTAAAAATATTTATTTTCAAAACATATGAATAGATTATTTTCAACATTCACCTTTGCAAAACCTTGTGTTCCAGATTTTTTCCTTCCCTTTCCCCAACCCCTCCCCTAGATAGCAAGTAATTCAATATGTTCATCATGTGCAATTCTTCTATACATATTTCCACAATTATGATGTGTACAAGGGAAATCAGATCAAAAAGGAAAAAAAATGAGAAAGAAAACAAAATGCAAGCAAACAACAACAAAAAAGTGAAAATGCTATGTTGTGATCCACACTCAGTTCCCACAATCCTCTCTCTGGGTGTAGATGGCTCTTTTTATAACAAGATCATTGGAACTGTCATCAATCATCTCATTGTTGGAAACAGTCACATTCATCAGAATTGATTGTTCTATGATGTTGTGGTGTACAATGATCTGGTTCTGCTCATTTCACTCAGCATCAGTTCATGTAAGTCTCTCCAAGCCTCTCTGTATTCATCCTCCTGATTGTTTCTTATAGAACAATAATATTCCATAACATTCATATAGTATAGATATTTTCATACATATAGGTCATTTTCCTTTTTTGTAAAGTCTCTTTTGGAATACATGCCTAGGATGGCACTATTTGGTTAAAGGATATGCATGATTTTATAGCTCTTTGGGCATAGATCATATCTTTTGATCATTTATCAATTGGGTAATGGCTCTTTTTAATATAAATTTGACTCTGTCCATATATATTTGAGAAATGAGGCCTTCATCAGGGAAAGTTGTTTCAATTTTTTTTTACAATTACTATTGTTAACTATATTTCCACTCATTTATTTCTGTTTTCTTTCTTCTTTCTCCCTGTTCCTCCTCAAAAGTGTTTTGCTATTAACTACCATCTCCCCCATATCACCTCTTTTTTATTTCTCTCTTCCCTTCCTGCATCCCCTTCCCCTTCTGCTTTCCTGCAAGGTAAGGTAAATTTCTATATCCATATTGAGTGTTATGCTATTTTCTTTTTGAGCCAATTCTGATGAGAGTAAAGTATATAACTATTATCTTTCCAGAAACTGAATGATCTCCAGCTAAGCAGTTCATATACCATTAGCTGCTTATTGGACATGACAAGTTGTTTGTTAAATAAGTATCCCTACTTTAATTTGTTCAAAACATATATCATTATCTCCTCCTTCAGAACATATCCAACCCTTCTCCAAGCGTTGAGGGCATCACAGTTTATAATCATCCAGGTTTAAAACTTGTAGAGTTATACAAGACTCTTCTCTTCCACTGTCTTCCTCTTCCCAAATACAATTAGCTTCCAAGCTTTAGATCATTTCTCTTGTATTTATCTCCTTCTCTTCATTTACATGACCACTACCCTACTTTAGGCTTTTATCTCTTCTCACCTGGAACATAGCAATGTCTTAATTGGAATACTGTCTTCTAGCCATTCTTCTGTTTACTGCATTCTCAAATGCAGCTACTAATATAACTTAAGAAGTAAGTCTTATTGTGTCACTCTTAAGCTCAAGAATCTTCATTAGCTCCCTATTGTCTTTAAGAAGAAAGGCAAAATCCTTATTTTAGCATTTTAAGTCCTTCATGATCTGGCTCCATCTTACCTTTCTATTATTTCACATTCGTCCACTTCCTCTATGGATAAACCAAGTTTATCTACTTGGATTTCTTCATATTCAGCATTCCATTTCTCTTTTTTTTCCCCTGATGGCTGCCTATTACCTATATGACTTTGGGAAAATAATTTTACTTTTCTGGACTTGTTTCTTCTTTAGAAAAATGAGAGAAATGAACTATATGAATTAAAAAAAATATCTTCCCAGCCATACATTTCAGATCCTAGAGCCAAGATGCCACCATTTTCTACTGCTCGGAGAAGTTGGGAGCAGAAACTCTCTCTTAGTCCACTGAGAGATTGTCTTCTTTGTATAATTGGTAGCTTATTGAGAAAAACTCTTAAGTGAAAGAAAACCATTGCTACCTTTTGAATGTAACTAAATTTAAGTCCCTTAAATAAATTGAACAGAGGGCATTTGGGGTGAGTCATTCCAGTATCCATTGACTCATGCACTATACATTATGGGTCTTAAGTTGGCAGGGATTAGATTTGCACATATTCCATTGCTGATTTATATGACATTTGAATTGGTTAGCATTTTTACTTGTTCTTACAGATATCCTGCTTTAATAATTCTTTAAAAAATTCCTAGAAGCCCTTTTCATAGGAAGGTAATAAAAAGAAATGCTTTCCTGGGGACTGAAGTATATGAATGCAAAGACTAATCTTTAAAGTGTATTGTTTATGGAACTGTTCTCATGAACTCAGTACAAGGAAGTTGAAATGGAAACAGCTTTTTAAAGCCTATTTACTTGTCTTTATTGAATATGAGCTATAGTATTATGGCTGTAGAAATCATTGCTAAATACTACAAATTAGAACATGGAAAGAGAAAATACACACACACATATATATGTATGTATGTATGTATGTATGTATGTATATATAATTTTTACCTCTAACTTCAAGAGTGAAAAAGAAGTGTTGAGCCTATTTCTCAGCAGGAAGTTGCAAGGAGCATGTTCCTGCAGGTTCCCTAAGGGATTTTTTTTTCTTATAGTAATACCAACTCACTACAACTCAAAACTGAGTTTAATCCTTTACCAGTCATGACAAACCTGAGCAGATACACGGAAACATAGAAAGACTGGAGAATTATGGAGATTACAGAGATTTTAGGGATAATCACATCTGATTTTGAAAATCTTCTGTGGTTCTTTTGGTGACAATTGTTTTTAAGCTGATATTTAAGATGCTACAATTTGTGCACATTTAACATATATTGGATCACTTGCAGGCTGGGGGAGGGGTGGAGATAAGGGAGGGAAAATTAGAACACAGGGTTTTTTAGGGGTGAATGTCAAAAATTATCCATGAATTTATTTTAAAAATTTAAAAAAAAGATGCTTTAATTCTGCATCAACCTATCTTTCTAATTTCTCTCTCTCACTATTATGTTCCATATGCTTTATGCTCTAATCAAATTGGATTACTTGCTACTCCTTAAACATATCTCATAGTTTTCTGTTCACATTTCTTTGCTCCCAGTGTTAGTTTGCCCTGATGGGCCTGCTTTCTTTCTTCCTTCCCCTCCACAGATGCACCTGTTTATTGTCAACCCATCTTTTAAGATTTTTTTTAAAAATGGGTTTTTTTTTTCAATGAAGTCTATCCTGGTGGATAGAAGGAAATAATTTTTCTCTCTTCTGAACTAAAATAATACTTGAATTTTGCCTACTAATTTTCAGGTTTAAATTATAATTATTTGTATACATGATTTATTCACTACCTATGCTGTGATGTCCAAGGCAAAAACTATGTCTTATTCTTCTTTATGTTCTCTGTAGTACCTCTAGTAGTATTGTTTGAACATATTATAAGTTTAATTAGTATATTTGTGCTGGATTTAATGAAATCTAATCCAGTTTCAGAACTATAGAGAACAATACTTAAAAATTCTGATATGGTTTTAAATTCATTTGAAAAATGAAGAGGAAAGGCAATAAGATTATATTTTCTCTCAGTCTGTGATGCTAAGGTAACTTAGTTAAGGCTGAATTTATTTGTAAGCCATTAGGCAGTCACCTATAGCTCCCTTTCTCCTTCCCCCTGTCCCAAGACTCTCTACCATAGCACACTCCATCCCACCCCATTCATGAAGTGTGGTTATAATGTTTCTCCAGGAATACAATTAATAGTATGTATGGTTCAAAGTTTCTGCTTCAGTTGCAGGACTTCTCAAATAAGGAGAGCTGATGAGATAAAGCAAAGGAAGAGGTCAGCCTGAGGAACCTAAGGCCAGAGGCAGTTAGATGGACTAATAGTGGGAGCACTTGTCTTAGATTTGGAAGACTTGAGTTAAAATCTAGCCTCAGGGTTGGGGACCCTGGGCAAGTAACTTAATCACTATCTACCTGTTTCTGTCTCTACCCCCCTCCATAAGATTACCTTTCATCTATTTTCTATAATATATCTTATATCAATTGAGTTATTAAAATGTTTCTCTGATTAGGATATCAGCTCCATAAGAGCAGAGACAACAATGCTTTCTTTTCCATGTATTCTCCACATTTAGTAGTGTGTGGAACATGATAAATGCTGCTTGACTGACTGATTACGAGCTAAACTAAAGAGCAAGTATTCTTGCAGTCTGGTGAAGCTCTGGGTACTCTATCAAAATGATATTTTTAAATGTAGGAAATAAAATAAGGTGGATAGAGGACGGAGACCATGGTTAGGAAGACTCATCTTCCTAAGTTCAAATCTGATCTCAGACTCTTACTAGCCATGTGAACCTCAACAAGTCATTTAACCCTGTCTGCTTCAGTTCCCTCATCTGTTAAATGAACTGGAGAAGGAACTGACAAGCCACTCCAGTATTCTTTGCCAAGAAAATCCCAGTTAGACATGACTGAAAAACAAGAGAACAACAAAAAATATAGATTTAATAAGGAACCCAATTATGTTGAAATATAGTTAGCAAAATATCTTAATGTACATGAGCTCCAGGTTAAGAACAGTTGTTCTGAAGGTTCATGTATGCTTATCTTCCTTAGTTTATATCTCATGTAATTGAGTCATATGCATGCATATGAAAAAAAAAGATGGAATGTGATTTTACTTAGAATATGTTCTTCTAACATGATCCTAAGCATCCCCTTTCCCCCATGTCAAGGATCCAGGCTTATTCTCTTGTTCATCTTATTTTTACTAACAAGTAGTTGATGGTACTTTGAGACATTCACCATTTCCCCTTCTCTGTCTCCTGTTTCTTAAACCAAGGAGTACCCATGTGTCCTTCTACCAGGAAAGTGGAAAAAACGTTAGGGGGCAATGCATGTTGCCACATTTTCTACAAAATGGATATATATATATATACATACATATATATCTATATCTATATCTATATCTATATCTATAAATATAAGATATCTCAACAGAATCTAAGGGGATATTTTAAAAATGAATCTAATCTAGCTTCAATTTGGTTTTATAGAAAATCCAGTTTTCAGGACCTTAAGTTAAAAAAAATCAATAATATCTAGAAGATGACTCATTTGTCCTAAACCCTAGATCTGATTGTACCTGCTACTGAATAATTACTGCTTCTTGTTTCTTATTTCTGAATCTGTAAGTAGAAAGATAAATTTTCCCAATAGAGATGAAGTTGGTCATTTCTCCTTTCTTAAGAAAATGAGTCCAACAAACATCCTTGCCAATTAACTTTGAAATGTTTATTGTTACTCAAGTTCAGAGAATCTTTCATGCTGGGTCTAACTATAAAATTTATTTAGTTATATGGAATTCTTCCTGTGAACCACACTGTCTAACATCTTCATTGAAGAAGATGGGTAGTAATTAGTTTGCCAAAAGAATGAATTTAGTTTATTAATTAATGTCTGTTCTGGAATCTGAGAGATAACCTTTCCTCTGGGTCACTTTCCATCCAAATACCCTACCTTCCCTTCTTAGCTTCCCTTTCTGTATTGTCTTTTCTAATAGAATGTAAGTTCCTTCCCTCCCTCCCTCCTTCCCTCCCTCACTTCCTTCCTTCCTTCCTTCCTTCCTTCCTTCCTTCCTTCCTTCCTTCCTTCCTTCCTTCCTTCCTTCCTTCCTTCCTTCCTTCCTTCCTTCCTTCCTTCCTTCCTTCCTTCCTTCCTTCCTTCCTTCTTTCCTTCCTTCTCCCCAGAACATAGTATAATACTTAGCATAAAGTAAGTGCTTCATAAATACTTTATGTCATTTGTTATCATCATTAATTCATACTCTCAATCCCAGTTTTACCTCTGACTAGGCAGGTGATCCCTGACAAATCATTTAAGCTTTCTGGATCTTGGTTACCTAAGGCACAAAATTCAGGGGTTGTACTTGATGACCTTTGGGAATCTCTTCCAATTCTAACATTCCATGAGTGGGTATACAAGAAGTGGAAAATTCAGGAGTAGCTCAGTGTCCCACTCAATTAACTTCAGAACATCTTAGAGATCTATGGGGTTGACATCTTCAGAAACAAAAAAAAGAATTTCCAGGATGGGAACTGCATGGAAACTGTGCTCCATTTTTCCTAGTAATTTAGCGTATTTACCAAAATGTTCATCTTGACTAAACAATACATCTTGTTTAGTTAAGAGGTTTGCAACTTTAGTTTGCCAGTGAGTTTGCAATTCTCTGTATAACCATCTCTTCCTGACCAGCCGGTTCACGTCCTGGGACTCTGTCAAATCCTATTCTAAGTCACTCTGTCTGTGACTTATATCTGACTATTAAGTGAGTCCTCCTTCCTTCTTCTGGGGATCATTAGGTAAGCATCCACTTGGCATCAGTGCCTTACATCTCATATGTCCAGTTCTGTGGATGTAATTTTAAGCAAGGCTTTTGTTGTGTTGAGAGCAACTGGGCAGTTTTCAAAATGAGGTATTTGCAGCAAGCCAAACATTTCAGCCTTCCTCATTACATCTACTTCAAAGCTTATTCTAAAATGTGAAATCTGAGTGGCAAGTTTCTATAACATGAGTTGAATTGAATACTTGTTAAATCATATTTTCTTTTCTACTCTTTGCCTGACTATTTTTGTCTTCATATGCAGAGAAGAAAGGGCACTCTTTGGGGAGTCAAAGACCTAGCTAGATTTCTTCTGCTACTTAGTAGATTTATGACCTTTAGCAAGTCATAATCTCTTTAAGCTAGTTTCCCTATCTGTAAAATAGCGATGATAATATTTGCACAATCTAGCTCACAAGGCTTCTTCAAAGAAAACACTGAACAAGTTGTAATGTTCTCCATGTATATGTATGTATGTATATGATATTTTTCCAGTATGAGCATTCCCTTCACTAATGGAGATTGTGTCTCCTCAGTGTATTAATAGATGATCTTTGCAAACTGTCCTGACCAAAAAATTTTCTTATGCTAAGGACAACCTGGTGATGAACCTTTTTCAACTTAGATAACTTGGTCCTTAGACCACAAATACTTGTGTGTGTGTGTGTGTGTGTGTGTGTGTGTGTATGTGTGTACTTGGTTTTTGCAATTTGTTAGGACTTGATAAAACTTGAATCTCCAAGTTCATATCCATACCAAGATGAATCACTAGGCTAAGACTTTAATGTACAATTTAAAAATAGATAAAAAGAAGTGCCATTCCAGGGAAGATCATCTCTGGTAATATGTCAAAGTAATTCAGTTGTTCTTTTTCCTGTTTCCTGCCAGGCCATGTTGTTGAAATAACAATAACACATACTTTTATGGTGTTTTAAAGTTTACCAAGCACTAACAGCCTACCTACACAAGAATTATTGTTGTAAAGAGCTGAAACTCTGAGTTGATGCTCTAAGGTCGGACAACAGAGCACTTAAGGCTAATTACTGATTGGACAATACTCTATTAGCATATGCTTGGAAAATGACCCTTCCCACTATTTTGTGCTGGTTCAGTCTTTTGGTGTATACAGAGAATTGTGGGAAGGATTAGGGGGTGGAGGAAGATAAGCCAGAATCACTTTGGTGGTAGATGAGAAAGAAGAAGATCTCAGAGATCCTGTGTCCATTCCCTTCACTTCTACCCCAAGAATAAAGACCAAGGACTTTTGCTTATCCTGACTCTGGCTGAATATAAGGTATCCAGGGTGCTAACTCGGTCTTCACATATTGTCATCTTCATTTTACAGATGAAGAGACTGATACTCACAGTTGAAATTATCTGCTTGGGATCATATGGATAATGTGGTAAGAAGTGTGACATTATATTGAGGATGAAACAGAGGATACAGGTGAAGGAAGTCATTCTTTCTTTGAAAAAATTTATCATGGAAAGATTTCAGCTTTTATAAAGATATTTGGTATCATAAAATAATTTTTCTCTAATAAGAGACAGAACAGACTTTGTGTTTTGGTTGAATTGGTATGGTAATTGCATTACAATGAATAGCTTCAGTTCTTGGCCTGTAAAACTAACCTGTGACCCATTGTTCTTTTGGAAGGCTGGGATTTTAATCATATTGAATTTTTCAAGGGCCCAGTATCACTCATGAACACTTTGTAAGGTTTCCTCAAGGCCAGATTTGGAGAGTCGCTATTTTCCTTTTTTTAGAAGGACAAAGAATGTTAGTATTTGTGGGAAATTATGCTGATAACATTTCCATGGAAATGATTGAGAATATGCTTGGAGCAATCAGACCTCTTGTTTAACTAAGCAAGAAGCCAGAATGTTTGTGTTGTAATGAGATGTATGAGAGCTGAACAAAGAATCATGTTTCTCAGGTTGTATCCACTTTTAGAACAAGGCAATATTTTTCCCATCTCAGTTCTTTAATATATCAATGGATATATGATGTCATTAATGTAAAGACTTCTCCCACAAGTATAGATCTAAACCTTATAATGTGAAATTTTTGTTTATATGTTTCTATACATCCTCTATAGGTAATTTACCTTTGGAACCTTCATTTCCTTTTTTTTAAAATTTTATGTATGGCAGACTTTTGGAAACAAATCTCTGCAAGCAGAGAGAATTCTTTAAATTTTAAAATAATATTTCTTAATTACATGTAAACATAGTTTTCAACATTAATATTTTTATAAGATAGGGGAAAACCATAAAAACAAAGTGAAAATAGTATGCTTCAGTCTGAATTCAAGCTTGATAATTTTTTCTCTGGACATGTATAGCATTTTTCATCATGGTCTTGGATCATTGTATTGTTGAGAAAAGCTACGTCAATCATAACTGATCATGACACAAAATTGTTACAGTATACAGTGCTTTACTGGTTCTACTTGACTCAGTATCGGTTCATGTAAATGTTTTCAGGTCTTTTTAAAATCTACCTGCTTATCATTCTTATAGAATAATAGTATTCCATTAAATTCTTATACTACAGTTTGTTCAGGAATTCTGCAGTTGATGGATCAGCTTCATAACTTTCTAGAAAAGGTCATCCAAACAGACAGTTGTTTCTTCCTATGTGGGAAAGACCTGAGACTCTGGCAAGACTTGTGCATGGACAAAGAAAATTTAGTGAAGTTTATTTTTAGTAATACTATCTTTTGATATTGCACAATTCCTGAGAGGGAAACTGAGTGCCTGGGATTCAAATGGAATCAAAGAGAGAGGAAAATTCCAGAAACCATTTTTGCAGTGAAAATTAAGAGACTGAAAAGCTGAACAATGGGGCAGAACTGCTGCCTAAGGAACCAACAGCTTGAACTCTTGAGCAGCTACTTCCACTATCCATAGCCAGAATGGAAGGAAAGAGTCTCTGAATTACCAGTGTTTTCAGATTTTCTATTTGGGAGAATAAGCACTAAAATGTGAAATATGATTTTTCCTGTCTCCCTTGCCGCCTTAGTTCAAATAAGACAGAAGGTAAATTCAAGTGCTTGTCAGTTTTCTAGAATTACTTTAACAATTCATATTTTAGTACTGTAGTTGGAATTAGCCAGATAGAGAAAATCCAATTGATCCTAACTTTTCCTAGTTGTGTGATTCATTTTTTTTTTGGGGGGGTAAAGAGAAGGCAGAAATAAAGGAAGAAATTAATGCTTTGTGGTGTGTAGGGAGAGATTAAAAACTGAACAGAGATTTGAACCCTGGCCAAAATTTTTCATGGCTGAGGCCTTGATGCAAATGAAAAAAAAAATCAGTAAGTTTTAAATTATTTATATTGAATAAACTTTTTGACGTGGCTCAAAGCAGAATATTCCTTTTCTACTTTTAGGTTAAAGAGAGTCAGATAGCATTGGCTGAAAAGACAGTTTAATCTTTTGTAGGTAGTTTCAAATAAAAACATATTTTAGGAAATATAGTGAGCTATGGATTACATAGTAAATTATTTAATTTGGCATTTGACACCCAAATCACAAGATTTTTGTGAAGGTCAAATGAGAATATTTGTAAAGTGCCTGGCATACAATAAATTCTTAAACTGCCCCTCTTTCCTTCCTTCTCTCCCTTCCTCCCTTTCTCCCTCAAAGAAGTTGTGCATCTCTCTTTCCCTCCCTCCCTCCCTTCCTCCTTCCCTTCCTTCCTTCCTTCCTTCCTTCCTTCCTTCCTTCCTTCCTTCCTTCCTTCCTTCCTTCCTTCCTTCCTTCCTTCCTTCCTTCCTTCCTTCCTTTTTGCCTTCCTAATGTTTCTTTCTCCTTTTTCATTCCTTCCTTCCTAATCTTTCTTCCTCCTTTTTTCCTTCCTTCCTTTTTCTTGCTCACCTCTCCTGTTTCTGGTATCTTTCTTTGCGCCTCCATTCAACAACTACTGCTTCTGGATAGCTGGAAATTATTAGGCTATAATTCCCTAAGGAGCTGATGCTATTACAGAATGGGGCAGGATAGACTGGGAACTTGTACAGTGGAGTTAAGAATAGGAGAGTGTGGGAAGATAAGGTTAGTATAGTTAGTTGTCTTGAAGTCAAGCTCCATGACTGGATATCCTGAGGAGAGTTGACTTTCAAAAATCCCTACCTTCTGATGGATTGATTACATACTCTTTGGAGAGGCAGGCTATACTCTCTTTAGGTCAGGTCCCTGCTCCCTAGGGAACTCTGTCCCTACTTTGAAGACCCTTGCTTTAGATCCTTGTGTATCCACCTCTACTCATGCTCTGCCTCTCCAATTCATTTTCTGTCATTTCCCTGAGTTGATGCTTCTTGCTTCATCTGATCTTACTACTACATTTCCTCTCCTTTGTGTCCTCATGTCCTATGCCTTTATTATTAAATTTCTTTTTTATGAACTTTGAAATATGGAATAAATTGATCTGGTTGTGGAAAGGACCATTTAAACAAATAGGACAAACTCCATGAGAAAGCAAGTCCCTTTCAATAAGTCAAATGATATAAACAGAAATTTTTCAAAAGAAGAAACACAAATTATTATAATTACTTGGAAAATGCTTTACTTTACTAATAATCAGAGACATAATTAAAACAAATTTAAAGTACTACCTTATACCTATGAAATCAGCAACAGTTATTAGATTGGCAAAATAATTAAAAACAACAAAACTCAATGCTAAGAATGCTATGGAAAAATAGGTATACTCATTTTTGATGGAACTGAAAACAGATATTTTGGAATGCAGTCCACCAATAGGAGAAAAGGAGAAGTTGAACTTAAGATACATGAATTTCTAATAGGAAATATGTTGAGAAAAGGCCATAAAAACAGTGTATTCTGATTGTCTGAGAGTTCCATTCTTGCACAAAGCTTAATCTTAAGGCCACATAAAAGAAATCTCATACATTTCTTATAGAAAGTAATGAACACTAATTGGCCCCAAATGGGCATTTTTGTAAAATAATTTGACCCTCTGATTCTGATTCTGGGGGGAAGAGTAGATTTTATACTGGCTAGCAGGATCTCCTTCCCTGCCACCCTCCCACTCCTATCCATTCATTGCTCAGGATGACAAGTAACTAGTTACCTCAGCTTTCAAAGTGTAAGAAGAGAGCTGGTTAATTTGATAGTGGTCCATTTTCCAAGCAAGTTAAAGGTAGCAATTTTCAAATGCTACTTTTAATGAGGTCTCTTTAAGGGTCATTTCACATGGAAATCCTATTTATGTGGTGGGTGGAACTAGAAATCTTTTATCTGGAAAAAGATCTCTGAAAAAGTTCAAGATGTAATTGGAGTGTAAGTTTGAAATGTTACTGTAACTTAATGTCTAAACTTTGTATTTCATATATTAGCCATTTGATAATTGTTCATTATATTGAATTAATTTCATTTTTTAAAGCTATTGCATTTTCCCATAGTTTTTATGGATTCTCCTTTCCTTTTTTTTAAGTTTGTGAATAACTATTTTCACAATCATAAACATGTGGGAAACTTCTAATTTAAACCAAGGAAAATGTCTACCTAATTAGGTACCTATAACTAACCTTTACTGAGGGCAAGACATGGCATGGAATCAACAACAAAGAATGAGATCCAAACTATGATCACATAATATTCTAGGCAAACTCTACTTATACCCTAATGGAAACCTGTCTCTATGAGAATGACTCATATTACTACAAGGTAGACTTAATATATCAACTCCCGCTCTCATATTTTGGGTCTTGAAAGAATGTTCTTAATGATATTGTTTCTTATAGTGGTTGTGGTTATATTGATTGCCTCCACTATTCAAGGCCTCGTACATCAAGTGAATTTTTTTTTTAGATACCCCACTTTATTAGGAAATCATTTGGAAAGTGATCTAGACACCATCCAGTAAATTTATTAGGGAACTCCTTTGATCAACCCCTATACCAAAGCTGCTTCAATTTGGATTTCTTTGGTTATTAGAACAATTATCTTTAATAGGCAAAATAAACAGATAATAGCAAAGACAGGGCTTTTTTATTTTGTTCTCCATTTAGATCTACTCAAAGTTTTGCCATCTTTTTCTTCCTGTTATATATCAGATAAATAACACTATTGTTATTAAATCTAGATTGACTAATAAGTAATTGAAGAGATCTTACCTAAGATAGGACATTATAAAAGCTTTTTTGAAAGTTAACTTCCCTTCAGATTAACAAATGAAGTTGTTTAATTAGAGATTCTGATCACTAGAGAATTACTGTATATTGAGTATCAATTGTTAAAGATGAAATAAAATAAAACCGATGACACAAGCTCCCCTGAACATAATTTAATTAATGACATGTGATATAGTAGAAAGAGCATCTCAATGAAATAGGAGGCTTGACTCTAATACTTTATTAGCTGTGGGGCTTGGGACTGCACAATAGAATGAGCAATCAGATTCAACCTCAGTAAGTAAGACTCAACCTCCATCAGACATCAAGAATAGATAAATAAACCCTCAATAGGAAGATACAATGAAAATCCTAAACAAAAGCTCACCACCCTGAGCTAATCCGAGAATTCCATTTAGGAACATCTTAGAAGAAGTCGTTTTGATTTGCATTTCTTTGATTATTACAGCAATTGATTTTTCCCATGTGATTATTGGTAGTAGTTCTTCTTTTGAGACCTGCCTACTTATAACCTTTGACCACTTAACAATTAGAGAATGCTCAGCTCTGATTGTGATTGCTGCCAGGAAAATTAGCTTTAAAGGAACACTGTAGTGGGGACTTCTAGACAGCAAAACACGTTAAGGTAAATTTATTTCAGTTCAATTTAATAAACATTTTTAATGACTTGTAGCATACAAGGCATTATAATCTAATGTAATGATATATAAGCAACTATGCTATAGCAGAATGTGGAAAGATATGCTTCTTGCTCACCTTTTTGAAAAATTAATAATTGAGAATTCTGACTCAAAGACCAAGGCTTTTAGAACAATTTTCATCATGTCTCTCCTGATGACAGCTGAGACCTGAGATATATTCTTTTGTCATATTGCTTCTTGCAAATCATCTGGAAGAGTAAACACATATTTTGGCAGACTCTTCCACTGGATATTTTGTTCTGACAAGGGGAGGGATGTCACATTGGTCAGAAGCATTCTCTTTTTTATAAGCACATTAGTACCCGCACCAAATCTCTTCACTTGATTTTTCAAGTTTCCTGAAAGGCAAAGAAACAGAAGGTACAGACAGTTCTCTGTGACATCACTTGAAAGTATGTGTATGTATTGCTATTTTGCTAGACTTCCATTAATTAGTAGAGCTACTTTTTACTTATTATTTTTACTTATTTGTTTTATTTATTACTTACTTTTACTTATTATTTGTCATGTCATTTTATGGCAGATAAATAAAGATAAAGTAGAGGTACTATGCAGTAGTAGATAGAATGCTGGACTGGGAATAATGAAGATATATTAAAATTCTTTGAAACCTATTAGTTTTGTGATCTTGGGCAAGTCACTTAGGCCACATTTTATGTGAGAAACAAGGAGACTAGTCTAGATGCCCTCTGCAATCCCTTCTACTGTACCTTTCTGTTATCAACAACTCAATAAATTGCAGATGAGAGAAGTGATTATTTCTCTCTCTTATTAAAAAAGAACAATTGATAATATTGTGGAGATTCAGGATTTCTCTCCCTATTTCCTCATTCCAGGAAGGAAGAATAGGGTTTATAATGAGATTGTATTTTAAAATTCTCCTCAATCTTGTTCAGACCCCACCTCACTTTCCAATGAAGAAAGATTACTTCTGATTAAAGAGAGTTTAATCTGGGTTAATTCTAGCCTATTGTGTGATAGTCTGGAAAGAAAAGTAATCTATCTATTATAGGTGATTTTATGTTTTTTTTTCTTTATTAATCTTTTATATTTGGAAAACAAACTTAAAATATCTGATACTATATTTTGGATTGATTGGTATGACACACTTATGCTTGTTCATGAGTTCTATTAAAAATTCAATAAACATTTATTAAGGACCTTGTATTCTCTGTTTCTGCTAAGAGAAATACAGAGTTAAGCAAGTTTTGGAACTGAGCTGAGACATAATCCCTGTTCTCATGGAGCTCATATCAAATGGGATAAAATTCAGAATCCCAATTTTGTTATGGTTGAGGTAAATAACGTAACTTTATAATATAGATTCTTTTTTTTCCTTTCTCTCCCAAATAATGGGATCACTCTTACACTGTCATAGACATCTTTTGTTCATTAAATTTAAAATGCAGAAAAGAAATGAACTAGATCATATTTAGAAAATGGCATAGAACTTTCAATGACCCTTAGACTGCTGGAAGCCTAAAAAAGCCATATTTTTAATATTAATTGTTTTCCCAGTGATATAATATGGTTGAAAATCATGGAACACCATGCTTTGAAAGGAATTAAAACCACAAAGAACCCAAAGGGCAATAGAAAGACACATGATAAGTACAAGCAAACTAGCAAGTTGTAAAAGGCATAAAAAGGTGTACAAAAACATAACTAAAGACATATAGAACTAGAGAATTAAAGCTGTTGTATCCAATAAGCAATAGAGAGATATAGTGGGGGACTATGGCACATGACAAGTGAGGAACTATATAATATAAATGATATAAAACATCATCAGAGAGATGTATGACTGGAACGCAAGGTGAGTTAGTCCTGTAATCAGATCAGTGAAATGACTGCAGGTTTCACTGGTATCCATTAAATGTTGTATCCTTTGACCACCTATCAACCAGATAATGCTGTTCTCTGGTTTTGATTGCTCCTGGATAAGACTGCTTTGATAATATCTTGCAGGGGGATTTATAGACAGTATACTGACTAACGCTCAGTTACCCTGGATTTAATTATCCATAACCACATAAAGATTTTTAGAGGAAGGTCCTCAGCATGTTGAATGGATCCATATTGAGTATTTATGGGTTATATAGAATGGGTTATATAATGAGATAGAGAGCAATCAGCCCTGTTGGAGGGAATCCTCACATAGTAAAATTACATAAGGGGCTCACAATCAATCTTTTAATACTTACCACTTGGATGGTTTTGGGCAAGTAACTTAACCAGCTCTTATCCTGAACAATTCTTAACTATATTTGTCATAGAGTATGCTCCAGAGGCACTCTGGTTCTTTTAATATTTTAAGGATACCAAGGTAGCACACAGGCTGTTTGTCCATGTATAAGATGACTTGAAGATGCACTTTATTGTCACAGGTGATCTCAATCAGGTGGCTTTCATGTCCAGTGAATGAATGAATGAAAATGAACTTCTTAAGCACATATTATAGGCCTGGGGTCCTCAAACTACTGCCCTCGGGCCAGATGCCGCCTGCTGAGGATGGTTATGCAGCCCACCAGGTTATGGCAAATGGGCTGAGGGGTGGAGACAGAGTGTGAGGTTTTGTTTTTACTATAGTCCAGCCCCCTAACAGTCTGAAGGAAGTGAACTGACCCCCTATTTAAAAAGTTTGAGGACCGCTGCTAGGCAAACACTGAGGACACAAATAGAAAACTGACCTAGTTCTTGCCTTCAAATAGCTCATATTCAAATTAATATTTGAACTCATATTCAATTCATTTTCTTTAGTTGTCATTTCCATCAGTTTTTGATGGTGAAACATTTCACAAAGCCAAAGATTTAGAAACCAAGAACTTCGTTTTCTAAGTCTTCAATAGCTATGGCTGCTCAGCAGACAGGGGACTGCAACACTTTAGAGGTAGTATCAAGTCATATTTCTACAAGATTGTGGTTCCCTTGGACAGAGCCATTGGGGCCAGACTGGAAGCAGGACCAGTGGTCTGCTATAATCAATGCAGCTATTCCTGAGGCTCTTGGGCTTACCTGCCTATTCACAGCAGTTGGGCACTAGTTTTTATTGGTGATGAAAGATATAGAAGGCGCTTTCTTCAAAGTGATTGAAAGGCAAGTTGGAAGCAGGGTAAGTAATCTGAACTGAAGGGGTAGGGAGGCTGATGTTCACAAGGTTTTGGGAATCATAATCGCCATTATATGATCATTTGCTTATACTTAAAAATGTTTTTCTATTTTCTTGTGGGCCCTTGTAATTATGAGTCTTCTGTGATCATGGGGTTTCATCATTTGGAACACTAGAAAAATATTGGAATGAAAGCAATGGACTTTAGCAGTTCTGAGCAATTTAGGGACATAAAATGACCTGTACAGTTTCCCAGATGGGGTACCACCCAGCCCAAATGCCTTCTCCATTCCATTTTGAGCCTAGTACATTGCTTATCTGCAGTATCAGTCCAGGGTACATGTATAGATGTACTTAGTGAATGATTGCTCATCTAATTGCATATCATAATCTGGGCAATATTTATTTTTAATCACTTTATTCTACCCTGTGTGGATAATCTTCCTTGAATGACCATGGATTTTGCTAAGAAGTTACTGTAACGTTTTTGGTATTCTGTACCATTAACATGGGCATTTGCATGTGCTTTATTTGCATGGTTTATTTGTATGGCTTTACAAAAACATTTAAAAAATGATGGCCAGGAATGTGATGATATATAAGGTATGTTAAGTCTTTATCTTTCATCCTCCCCTTGTTTACGATGTATTTTAAGGATTGTTTTATGGTGAGCTTTATCTGATTCTCTCTACTCACCAAGTAATTTTTCCCCCTGGAAATTCTGCTGCTTCTGTTAGAGATCACTGATGTGTGGTAAGAAAAGGTTCAGTAGATTTCCAGGGATAGTAAGGAATGTTATGGCACAGTTCTGACAGCTATAATTGAAAACAATTAAATATGGATTGTAGAGAAAAATAACCGTGGACTGCTTAGCTGCAGGGAAATCAATAAGGGTGTCAGGATGCCCAATCTCAACAACAAGGATTCCCCTGCAAAAGAAGTTACTTTTTTCCCCATCTGAAAGAGATTTGATTTACATTTTAAAATGATATTTGGTACCAGATCTGAAATAGACTTTGCTATTTTAGTAGGCCAAGGAAGATTTTGGCTTGTAGTTTGGCTCAAATATCAATGTTATTTCATAAAATGTGAGCCCAAATGTGTTTTGTAAAGAATCCAAAATTTAGATGACATGCCCCTGATATATGGCCATCCTTGACCCCAAGTTTATGTACATTGAATTTCAGATACAAACTCAATAAGAGGCAGTAGCCAAAAGAGCTAATGTAGTTTTAGGGTATATTAAGAAAAGAATGATGTTCAGGATAAGGGAAGCCCTAGTCCTATCCAACTTAGTAATTAATAGTGTTCTTTCAAGTATCATTGAGTTCAAATAGAAGGAACCATGTGCAATGTCTACCTTAGAGGTATCAAAACACATTCCCTACAGGCCTAGCCACAATATTATCATATACAGTCCATTTCTGTTTGAGATCAGCACTACTGATATACATGACAGAAAGTGAATTGTACCAACTGTATATATCTGTTTTCTGTGACTTGGAGATTTAAACAGTGAAGGAAGGGAACTGTTAGTGCACAGTATGAACAAGGCTCCATCTTTATTTTGTAACTTATTAAATATGTCTTATTGATTCCTTTTTCCTTAACAACAATCATTTTTATTCGCCCCTCCACTGCAAATTGACCCCTAAAGCAATAAAGAAAAATAAGCAAAAACATTTAAATTGGTGGTTTCCAAAATTTATGTAATACTACCCATGTTTTTTAATGTGGATGTGGGATCCTCTGTCTTTTTTCCTTCCTTTCTTCCTTTCTTTCTCTTCCTTTCCCTCCCTCCCTCCCTTCTCTCTCTCTCTCTCTCTCTCTCTCTCTCTCTCTCTCTCTCTCTCTCTCTCTCTCTCTCTCTCTCTCTCTCTCTCTCTCCTTTCTCTGTTCCTGTCTCTGTCTCTGCCTCTCTCTGTCTCTGTCTCTCTGCCTCTCTTTGCCTTTTCCGTCCCTGCTAAGAAAAGCTGAATGCAGTTGGAAGAAATCTTGCAGCAGAACTGACATTACAAACCATATTATCCAACCTTAACTTGTCACATAGTGCTACAAAATGTCCTTTTATTTCCTCTCTAATCGACCTCTAAACTCCTCTTTTACTCTCTGAGCTGACACTTTGTCTTACTTTATTGGAAAAAAAAAGACTGTTCAATGTGGGCTCTCTCTTCTCCCTTTATCATCATCTCAAAACTCATTGACATCACCCTTCACTCTTTTTTTTTTTCTCCCCATCTCTGAAAAAGAGTATCCTTTCCTATTGCCAAGATCAGTCCTTCTGCATATGGGCTTGATTCCTCATCTCCTGTCTTCTCCAGAAGATTGAAGCCTCAATCACTCATTTCATATCTTCACACTCTTCTTTTTGATTAGTTCCTTTCCTATTGCTTTCAGAAATGCACAAGTCTCTTCCATTCTTGAAAAATCTTTATAAGATGTTACCATTTTCTCCAAATATTATCCTCTCTTTCTTTCCTTTCTCAAAGTTCTTGAACAAGTTATCTCTATTCCCTGCCTCTACTTCTTTACATTTACTCCTCTATTCTTTGTCTCATTCTGTCTCTTCCCACACATCTAATATCCTAATAATACCTAATTTTACCATACTTCTACAACATAGCTTACATCTGAACCTTTCTCTCCATTCATACAGTTATCATGTTAGTTCAAACCTTTATCACTTCTTACCTACATTATTGTAAGTACTTATTGTAATTGGTTTCTCACCTCTCGAGTCTATACTACATACTACTACTAAAGTAATTTCCCTCAAAAACAAATTGATTCTCCCTAATGACTTTTTATTTCTTTTAGGATAAAAAACAATCTTTTGTTTAGTTTTTAAAGCTTTTCACATCCTAGCCCCGGCTGATTTTTCCATTATCATTAGTTATTCTATTCTCCCACACAAGATTATACATTGGTACATCAGTGAAATGATCATTGGGATATTCTAATAAGTATGGAAAACGTTAGTAGAAAGAGTAGTTTATATGTAAGATATCAATTATGTTCTCTGTGGTTAGTTTGCTTATTGATAGGACATAGAGACAATGATTATGTCATAGGCAGCTGATTACGTGAAATTCATTAGAATGGTTTTTCTACTAAAAGAGTTGGAGGAATATAGATAAATTAATCTTTTCATGGCTTTTTTCTAATTTGACTATTTCTACTTTTGTTATCTTTGTCAATATCTTGTGTATGAGATGAAACTCAGAGTATTTTTGATGTGAATTTTATTATTAGTGATTTGGAACAGTCATCCATATGACTAGAAGTTTATGAGAACTATTTATTTAAACACATCCTTTGGGGAATGAATCTTGGGCTTATATATTTGGGCCAGTTCCATATATATATATATATATATATATATATATATATATATATATATATATATATATATATATATATATATAGACCTTATTAGAGATATTTGATACAGTTCTTCCCCCAATTTATATTTATACTTTTTATCCTAGTTACAATGATTTTATTTGTGAAAAACCTTTTCTATTTTTGTGCAATCAAAATTATCTATTTTATCTTTTTTGATTGTACCTATACTTTATTTAATTAAGAATATCCAGTTCATCCCAATAAACTTTTATTAAGCACGTACTATATGTAAGACACTGTAGTATGCTTTGGGGATACAATTAGTAAAAAGACAAACAGTCCTTGCTCTCTGGGAGTTTATAATCTAAAAGGAAAGTCAATGCCAAAAGGAGGCAGGAAAGTGGGGAGGGGGAGAAATGAGACTGTCATGTGGAGTGTGTGTGTGTGTGTGTGTGTGTGTGTGTGTGTGTGTGTGAGAATGGGGGATGGGTTTTGTTCCCTGGAGCTGAAACTAGACAAAGCAACAAGTCCAAAGTAAAATAAGCTGAGAATCCAGTTTGTGCCTTTTATAAAGCAAGATATTGGGAGAATTTTGATATTCCACTTTGTAGAGGGGAGAGGAAGCTGAGGGAAATTGTATCAATCAAGGCTTGATTTAAAAACATACTAGTGAGATTAGAAGTGATGAATTTATTCTGGAAGCGGTATCTTGTTCATTGGATATGAAACCAGGCACAGCAAACTCAAAGTAGAATGACATTGATGAATATTTCCTTTAGACATTACCAGGAATTTGTTTTTTTTTTCTTTTTTTTTTTTTTGATGACCTTTAATATTCAGATAGCATATTCATTTTGAGTTTCAATAGTATATAAGATTTTTCTTTAAACCTAATTTATGTCAGCATGCTTTTTAGTTTTTTCAGCAGTTCTTGTCAAAATTTTTCCTCAAGTAATTTATCTTCAATTTACTGAATTAAGTTCTATTATTTTTATTTTTTATCTAGTCTGGTTTTCAAATTTTTTTTTATTTTTACTAGTGACAAAGATTTTATTTTGATATCTAGAAGTGCATGTTTCCTTCATTCTTACTTTTTTCATTATTTTCCCTGAGTCTATCAATCTTTTGTTCCTTCAAATGAATTTCGATATTATTTTATCTAGCTCTATAATATTTTCCCTTGATAATTTGATTAGTATAGCACTACATTTGTAAACTAATTTAGTTGCTGTCATTTTTATTATATTAATTTTGTCCATCCACAACATTAAATATCTCTCCAATTATTTGCCATTCTCTATTTTTCAAAGAGTATTTTGTAAGTGTATGCATTCAAATTTATATTCAAAATGATATATATAAGTTCTGAGCAAGCCTTCAGATATAATTTTCATTTTGTAGTTATTTTGGTTGATTTAGTTTCTATTATTGCCTTTTTAGGTTTTATTTATATGGAAAATCCTTTTTTATTTTTGTGAGTTTATTTTTAATATCTTGTTATTTTGCTAAAGTTGTTAATTATTCTTTAAGTAAGCAATTTTGTTATCAGAAAATAAGGATAGTTTGGTTTCCTTTTTTGCTTATATTTGTACTTTTAATTTCTTTTTCTTATCATAGTGTTATTGTTGGTATTGGTAAAACTTCATCAAACAACAGTAGGAAAGGGGACATCCTAGTTATACTTCTATATGTCTAGCACTTTTCCATTATAGTTAATGCTAGCCTTTTATTTTGGATATATCTTTTTTAACATAAATATTATATTTTGCCAAAGGTTTTTTCTACATTAATTCCTGTGGTTTTAGAAGGTTATAATGTTATTAATTATATAACTTTCTTAATGTTGAATTCCTCGTATTGCTAGTATGAATCTGACTTGGTCATGCTGCATATTATTTGGATATTCTGTAGTCTTTCTGCTAGGATTTTATGTAATTTTTATTTGATATTCATTAATGATATTTTTCTATAGTTCTCTTTGCTCTATCTATCCCTAATTTAAGCATTAACATTATATTTATATCACAAAAGGAATTTAGTGGAATATTTTCATGTTTGATATAATTCACTTGTAAATCAGAATCAGATTTTTTTTTTCTTCTTCAGTAGTCTTTTTAATAGTTTAATAGTTTAAAGATATTTCTTTATTTGAGATTATATTAAGACTTTCATGTTCTATTAGTCTGAGTATTATATATACATATTTATATATGTATCTATCTCTGTATTTATATCTATATAAATATATATTCATATTATGATAACCCTCTATTCTTTTTTATTAATTATAGTTTTTATTTATCAGATATATGCATGGGTAATTTTACAACATTGACAATTGCCAAACCTTTTGTTCAAATTTTTTCCCTCCTTCCCCCCTCCCCAGGTGGCAGGCTGACCAATACATGTCAAACATGTTAAAAGTATAAATTAAATACAATATATGTATACATGTCCAAACAGTTGATTTGCTGTACAAAAAGAATTGGACTGAATAGTGTACAATTAGTCTGTGAAGGAAATAAAAAATGCAGGCGGACAAAAATAGAGGGATTGGGAATTCTATGCAGTGGTTCATAGTCATCTCCCAAAGTTCTTTTGCTGTAACCCTCCATTCTTTTTAAGTTCTTGGGTTTTATGGCATATAACTGTGTTCCAATAAATTCTGATCATTCTTTATAATTTTATTTTTTTAAAAAAAGGTTTATTTTCATGATTTATTTTGGTAACCTAATTTTACCTCTTTTTGAGAAAAATAGCTAGTATTTAAAAATAAATAGTATTTTTAAAAAATGTTTTTAGTCCAATTAATTCAGTAATCTTTGTTTCTCAATTATCTATTTTCCCTCTAACTTTAAAGATTTTATTAAGCAGCATTGTTCCTTGCTAGTTCCTTGTCCTCTAAGTTTACCTTGTATCTACTCTGAATATTTCTTCTACATGTCCATTTGTGTATATGTTGTATCCCCTATTTAAAGTGTAAGATGCTTAATAGCAGAAATTGTGTTCATTTTTTCTTTGTATCCCTAAGAACTTAGAGCATTATTTGCCACATAAATGAAGTTAGGAATTCCAAGGAGTGGTAGTAAGGAGGGAGAATGTCCCAGCCATCTAATATGGGAATTAAGTAGATCAAGTTTACAAGAACAAGGGGTAAAATGAAAGTGAGAAATGTGCCACAGAACGCCCTATTGCAAAGAATTTAAGGGACCAAATAGAAGAAGTTGTCAAATGAACAAGTAAGATGGCATAGGTAAAGTATTTTGTAATTTTTAACACCTATAAAGATACCAGTTATTAAGATTCTGGAGATAAAGGGGGAATCATTGAAACTTTTTTTAGGCAGAAAAGGACTTAGTAAGGCCTGTATTTTGGGGATATCAATTTGGGATATGTGGGGGGATGTTTTAGAGAGAGAGGTCAGATGTAGGTTGGGTACCAGTTTGGAAATATTTCAGTAAACTACGTGAAAGATAATGGTGTTGAGGCTGTGTGAATGCAGAGAAAGAGACAGACATTGATGAAACTTGTCAACTGACCTGATATGGGTATGGAGCTAGGGGAAAACTAAGGGGGAAAAACTCCTACATAGTGAACCTGGGTGCCTAGAATTTTGATAATTCTACAGAAAGAAAGGTATAAAGAAGTAATAGATAAAATAGGTTAAAATAGAGCTTACAGAAGCTCTAGGAAGGAATAGGTTTAGGGTGAGAGAGAATGAATTCAATTAAAAACATATTGAACCAGAGATATCTGGTATCAATAAGTAATCTTCAGGTATATCTTAAGGAGAAGTCTTATCTATTTTATGATCCTATTACTAATTTTTCCCAAAAGAACAAAATGAAATCCAAGCAACTCCCCTACTTTTTTATCTTAAGTTTTCTTGTCCATTTCACTATACTTTTACATCTCTTGCATATCTTTTGTGTTTTTTGAAACATTTGTGAATTGCTTGTGTGTCAGCATTTTCCCTTTCCTACTCATCAGAATAATTTCTTTTGTGTTATTCTGCGTCTTCAGAATTTCATCCTTTAAAAATTCTAAACATAACATCACCTTACTAGAATTACTATTACTAGAAATTATTATTGACATGGTGGAAATGCTTCTGAATTATCAACCTCCCATCAAGGAAAGATTGTCAACTAGCTGCTTGCTAAAATACTATGAAAAAACACACTGAAGTCACAGTAATGATTCTGAAGAGGAAATTTCCTTCTGAATCTGTCCTAATAAATAAGCAATGCATAAAGCTTATGAGATATTGCATTGAAATTTTGAGAACAAAATCTTTCATGAAATTATAATAGAAGTAAAATAAATTAGCATCAGTGAAGGGCAATTATTAGTATGAGGGATAAAATGCCAGACCTGGAATCACAAAGATTCCTCTTTCTGATTTCAAATGTGACTTCAGATACTTAACAGTTCAATCACTATGGGCAGGTGATTTGACTGTTTTCCTCAGTTTCCTCATCTGTAAAATGAGTCAGAGAAGGAAATGGCAAACCATTCCAGTGTCTTTGCCAAGAAAGCCCCAAATGAGGCCACAAAAAGTTGAGCTTGAATGAAAATGGCTAAACCACAAAAAGCATAGCAAAGCCATATGGTCAATTTGTAACTATTAGACTAAAATATGGCAAAGTACAATTTGCTGTGCCTTTAGTGACCTTCTTTTCAACTTCCTCATGAAGTTCTTTTGGTATATGAAAAACACAACACTTATCTGTGCTGCCATGGTGTTTTGAATAACAAACCTGTTTAGAATTTGTTCAATTGTTTGATTATCTCTCTGTCCATATAATCTTTCCGGACCTGTTATTTCATTTGTGTTGAGTGCTGTCAGAGTTTAAATTTTCTGAAGTGATATAGACCAGCAATTTCTCTATAATATATTTTGGAAAATTCCCTGAAGCACTTAAAGGTTTAGTGACTTATTCACTATATTAGACAGCTTTTATCAAAAGCAGAATTTGAACCCAAGGCCTTGACATCAAGGCCAGTCAATCAATAGATCACACTGTCTTTTATTGGAATAAGAGAGACTAAATGTTTTCAAATTTAAAAGTGAAACCTAAAGAGACATTATAGAACAAAATACTGTTTGTAACACATTCTGCTTATGAGAATTCATGTCAGCAGAAATAAAGAGTAGAAAATGAGGAATTTAGTCCTAACAGCAGCTACAAAATCCCACAATTTTAAAATTCCTGCAATATTCTTTTTTTCTTTATACTCCCAAGTCATTCTCCTCTCTCCCTCCTCTCTTCTCCCCACCCCTGAAATTGTGCTTTTTAAAATAACTTATTGAGTAGTGACTTTATGCCTGGAGATTCTATCTCAGGATAATCTGGGCTTTTAAGACTGGGACATTTTTTGCACACTGGTGTTTATACAGAAATAGTCTGGAGAGAATGCTTACATAAATTCCCTTGGACCCATAGAGACATTATTATCACTGCTAGGATTATCCTCCTAATGTATAATCATAATGACAGACATAGACAAATAGTGGTAAATTCACTGTTGCAGCCCATTTAATGCTGGACTCTGATCAAAGCTGCTGACCTTGTCTCTTGCTTTTTTGTAGATTTTTAAAGTATTGGCAGCCACATTTCAATCAAAAGCAAGGAAACTTATCTATCTATGTCTTTCCAAATAAACTATTGGATCTCCAAGATAGGAGTATGTGCTATTTCTTATGGATTAATAGTATAAATCATTTGAAGTACTGCATTGTGAATCAGATTGAAAGACCCCAAGCCTATACTAATTTCAGCTCCCTGTATGATGTCTCATATCCATGTTTTAATTTTGTATTTCTGCTTACGTTCTGTTTCTTAGGAATGAATTTCTTTATACGAGTTTGCCAGCTTCTTTCCCTCCTTCCTTCCCTCTCTCCTTCCTTTCTTCCTTCCCTCCCTCCCTCCCTCTGTTCCTCCCTTCCTTTCTTGTCAGCTAGCTGCTTACTAAAATGCTATGAAAAACACACTGAAGTCACAGTAATGATTCTGAGAAGGAAATTTCCTTACTGAATCTGTCCTAATAAATAAGCAATGCATAAAGATTATGAGATATTGCCTCCCTCTCTCCCTCCCTCCCTCTCTCTCTCTCTCTCTCTCTCTCTCTCTCTCTCTCTCTCTCTCTCTCTCTCTCTCTCTCTCATCCATCATGCTAACACAGTGACATTAATGATTTACCTACTTATGCTTATTATTTAAACTGGGACTTCACAAATGCTTTTCTCCATTAGTACTAAAGGCAACAGGGGCTAGAAATAGGAAGAAAACTGATTGATGGCAATAGGCAAATTAAATGAAATTTGGTGAGAGTTTGAGTGCTCTTGTGTCTTTACTTCATGTCTGCTTTTTGTTCTCTGACTATATCATTACCTTGACCCCTATAAAGAATTTTACCTAGTAAGTCTAGTCCCAAACTCCAGTAACATCCAAGCCAGGCTGCTTGAACATAAGAAATGCATAATAAATGTATAAGTAAGTAAGATGAGAATCTTGGACACAGGCTGGGGAGAAGCAGAGGAAAGTCATTATTTTTATCAGTTGTGAACTGCAGGTTCCAGTGTAATTAATTGCTTTTCCTTGCCATGGAACAAAAAAGACTATGGTTATCATATCCCTGTAACCAAAGATTCCTGGATTTGTGCCAAAAAATAGGTACAAGGAAAACAATTTTGGTTGAATAATTTGGGGAAAAGAAATACATTTTTTTAAAAATTTTTTTATTATATATATATATATTTTATAATATTATCCCTTGTATTCATTTTTCCAAATTACCCCCCCTCCCTCTATTCCCTCCCCCCGATGACAGGCAATCCCATACATTTTACATGTGTTACAATATAGTCTAGGTACAATACATGTGTGTGAATATCATTTTCTTGTTACACAATAAACATTAGAATCTGAAGGTACATGCAACCTGGGCAGACAGATATTAGTGCTAACAATTTACATTCACTTCCCAGTGTTTCTTCTCTGGGTGTAGCTACCTCTGTCCATCATTGATCAACTGGAAGTGAGTTGGATCTTCTTTATGTTGAAGATTTCCACTTCCATCAGAATACATCCTCATACAGTATCGTTGTTGAAGTATACAGTGATCTTCTGGTTCTGCTCATTTCACTCAGCATCAGTTGATTTAAGTCTCTCCAACCCTCTCTGTATTCCTCCTGCTGGTCATTTCTTACAGAGCAATAATATTCCATAACCTTCATATACCACAATCTACCCAACCATTCTCCAACTGATGGACATCCATTCATCCTCCAGTTTCTAGCTACAACAAAAAGAGCTGCCACAAACATTTTGGCACATACAGGTCTCTTTCCGCTCTTTAGTATTTCTTTGGGATATAATCCCAGTAGTAGCGCTGCTGGGTCAAAGGGTATGCACAGTTTGATAACTTTTTGGGCATAATTCCAGATTGCTCTCCAGAATGGCTGGATTCTTTCGCAACTCCACCAGCAATGTATTAGTGCCCCAATTTCCCCACATCCCCTCCAACATTTATCATTATTTGTTCCTGTCATCTTAGCCAATCTGACAGGTGTGTAGTGGTATCTCAGAGTGGTCTTAATTTGCATTTCTCTGATCAGTAGTGATTTGGAACACTCTTTCATGTGAGTGGATATAGTTTCAATTTCTTCCTCTGAGAATTGTCTGTTCATATCCTTTGACCATTTATCAATTGGAGAATGGTTCGGTTTCTTATAAATTATGGTCAGTTCTCTATATATTTTGGAAATGAGACCTTTGTCAGAACCTTTGTTTTTAAAAATATTTTCCCAATTTGTTACTTCCCTTCTAATCTTGTTTGCATTAGTATTATTTGTACAGAAACTTTTTAGTTTGATGTAATCAAAATCTTCTATTTTGTGATCAATAATGATCTCTAGTTCTCCTCTGGTCATAAATTCCTTCCTCCTCCACAAGTCTGAGAGGTAGATTATCCTCTCTTCCTCTAATCTATTTATTATCTCCCTCTTTATGCCTAAATCATGGACCCATTTTGATCTTATCTTGGTATATGGTGTTAAGTGTGGATCCATACCTAATTTCTGCCATACTAATTTCCAGTTTTCCCAACAGTTTTTTCCGAATAATGAATTTTTATCCCTAATGTTGGTATCTTTGGGTTTGTCAAAGATTAGATTGCTATAGATGTACCCTTTTTTGTCCTTTGTATCTAATCTGTTCCACTGATCTACCGGTCTATTTCTTAGCCAATACCAAATGGTTTTGGTGACTGCTGCTATATAATATAGCTTTAGATCAGGTACACTTAGACCACCTTCCTCTGAGTTTTTTTTCATTAGTTCCCTTGCAATTCTCGACCTTTTATTCTTCCATATGAATTCTGTTGTTATTTTTTCTAGGTCAATGAAATAGTTTCTTGGGAGTCTGATTGGTATAGCACTAAATAAATAGATTAGTTTGGGGAGTATTGTCATCTTTATTATATTCGCTCGGCCTATCCAAGAGCACTGAATGTCTTTCCAATTATTTAAATCTGATTTTATTTTTGTGGCAAGTGTTTTGTAATTTTTCTCATATAATTCCTGACTTTTCTTTGGTAGATGGATTCCCAAATATTTTATACTCTCAACATTTGTTTGGAATGGAATTTCTCTTTGTATCTCTTGCTGTTGCATTTTGTTAGTGATATATAAAAATGCCGAGGATTTATATGGATTTATTTTGTATCCTGCCACTTTGCTGAAATTTTGAATTATTTCTAGTAGCTTTTTAGCAGAGTCTTTGGGGTTCTCTAAGTATACCATCATGTCATCTGCAAAAAGTGATAGTTTAATTTCCTCATTTCCTACTCTAATTCCTTGAATCTCTTTCTCGGCTCTTATTGCCGAGGCTAGCGTTTCTAGTACTATATTGAATAGTAATGGTGATAGTGGGCAACCTTGTTTCACTCTGATCTTACTGGGAAAGGTTGCAGTTTATTTCTATTGCATATTATGCTTACTGAAGGTCTTAAATATATGCTCCTGATTATTCTAAGGAATAGTCCATTTATTCCTATACTCTCAAGAGTTTTTAGTAGGAATGGATGTTGGATTTTGTCAAATGCTTTTTCTGCATCTATTGAGATGATCATATGGTTCTTATTAATTTGATTATTAATATGGTCAATTATATTAATAGTTTTCCTAATATTAAACCAGCCCTGCATTCCTGGAATAAATCCTACTTGATCATAGTGTATTATCTTGGAGATGATTTTCTGAAGTCTTTTTGTTAATATCTTATTTAAGATTTTAGCATCAATATTCATTAAGGAGATTGGTCTATAATTTTCTTTCTCAGTTTTCGATCTACCTGGTTTAGGTATCAGTACCATGTCTGTGTCATAAAAGGAGTTTGGTAGGACTCTTTCATCCCCTATTTTTTCAAATAATTTATATAACATTGGGGCTAATTGTTCTTTAAATGTTTGGTAGAATTCACATGTGAATCCATCTGGCCCTGGGGATTTTTTCCTGGGGAGTTGATTAATAGCTTGTTCTATTTCTTTTTCTGAAATGGGACTATTTAAGCAATTTATCTCCTCCTCTGTTAATCTAGGGAGCCTATATTTTTGGATGAAGTCATCCATTTCACTTAAGTTATCAAATTTATTGGCATAAAGTTGGGCAAAGTAACTCCTTATTATTTCTCTAATTTCCTCTTCATTGGTGGAAAGATCCCCCTTTTCATTTGTAAGACTATCAATTTGATTTTCCTCTTTCTTTTTTTTGATCAAATTTACCAAAGGTTTATCTATTTTATTGGCTTTTTCATAAAACCAACTCTTGGTTTTATTTATTAATTCAATAGTTTTTTTACTTTCAATTTTATTGATTTCTCCTTTTAATTTTTGTATTTCAAGTTTAATTTTTGGTTGGGGGTTTATAATTTGGTCTTTTTCTAGCCTTTTAAGTTGTAAGCCCAATTCGTTAATCTTCTCTTTCTCAATTTTCTTCAAATAAGCCTCTAAAGATATAAAATTTCCCCTTATTACTGCTTTAGCTGCATCCCAAAGATTTTGATATGATGTCTCATCATTGTCATTATCTTGGGTGAAATTGTTAATTGTTTCTATAATTTGCTCTTTCACCCAGTCATTCTTTAAGATGAGATTATTCAGTTTCCAATTACTTTTTGGTCTATTTACCCCTAACTTTTTACTGAATGTAGCTTTTATTGCATTGTGATCTGAGAAGAAGGCATTTATTATTTCTGCCTTCCTACATTTAATTTTGAGATCTTTATGTCCTAATATATGGTCAATTTTTGTATAGGATCCATGAACTGCTGAGAAGAAAGTATATTCCTTTCTATTGCCATTCAGTTTTCTCCAAAGGTCTATCATACCTAGTTTTTCTAATATTCTATTTACTTTTTTAATTTCTTTCTTGTTTGTTTTGTGGTTTGATTTGTCTAAATCTGAGAGTGCAAGGTTGAGATCTCCCACTATTATAGTTTTATTGTCTATTTCTTCTTGCAGTTCTCTTAACTTTTCCTTTAGAAAGTTAGATGCTATACCACTTGGTGCATATATGTTTAGTATTGATATGGCTTCATTATTTATGCTACCTTTCAGCAGGATATAGTTTCCTTCCTTATCTTTTTTAACGAGATCTACTTCTGCTTTTGCTTGATCTGAGATAAGGATAGCTACCCCTGCTTTTTTGGCTTTACTTGAAGCATAATAGGCTCTGTTCCAACCTTTTACCTTTATTCTGTATGTATCTCCCTGCTTTAAGTGTGTTTCCTGTAGGCAACATATTGTAGGGTTCTGCTTTTTGATCCAATCTGCTATCCGTCTCCGTTTGATGGGATCGTTCATCCCATTTACATTTACAGTTAAAATTACTAATTCTGTATTTCCTGCCATCGTATTATCCCCAGATTATGCTTTTTTCCCTTGACCCCCCTGATCCCCCTCCCCGATATTTAATTTACAGACCCCCCTTGTGACGCGCAACCCTCCCTCTTTTTTTTTTTTTTAGGATCCCTCCCCCCTCCCTCCAAGTCCCTTCACTTATTCTCCTTTTCCTTTTCCCTTTTCCTCTCCCCCCTTTTAATGAGGTGAGAGAAAATTCTCTGAAAAACAAATATGTTAATTATTTACTCTTTGAGCCTCTCCTGATGAGAGTAAGATTCACACAATGATTCTCCCCCTCACTAAGTTCCCTCAGATATGGTGTATTTTCTATGCCTCTTCCTGGGATGTAGTTTCCCTCTTTTTATCACTCCTTCCCCTTTTTCTGAACCGACCTCCTTCCCTTTACTACACCCCCCTTTTTTTCTTTTATATCAGTAAAATCAAATTATCCTTGAGTATTTTTTATATACCCACAACAGTGTTACAGTTCTCAAGGGTTCTGTGTACCTTTTTCTGTTTCTCTTCAGTCTTGTGGATGTAGATCAAATGTTTTGTTTAAGTCTGGTTTTTTTCTTAGAAACATATAGAATTCCTCTGTTTCATTGAATGACCATCTTCTTCCATGGAAAAAGATGCTAAACTTAGCTGGGTAGTTCATTCTTGGTTGCAGTCCTTGATCTTTTGCCTTATGGAATATCAGGTTCCAGGCCCTTCTATCTTTTAATGTGGAGGCAGCCAGATCTTGGGTGACCCTTATTGTGGCACCTTGGTATTTAAATTGTTTTTTTCTAGCTGCTTGCAGGATTTTCTCCTTTGTGTGGTAATTCTGCAGCTTAGCCACTATATTCCGTGGTGTTCTTTTTTTAGGGTCTATTTCAGAAGGAGTTCGATGAATTCTTTCCACATCTACTTTCCCTTCTGTTTCTATTATCTCTGGACAGTTCTCTTTGATAATTTCCTGTAAAATAGAATCTAGGCTCTTTTTTTGGTCATAGTTTTCTGGAAGTCCAATAATCCGCAGATTATCTCTCCTAGATCTATTTTCCAGGTCTATAGATTTTCCCAGTAAGTATTTGACGTTGTTCTCCAGCTTCTCGTTTTTTTTGTTTTGTTTGACTGATTCTTGGGTTCTCTGTGAATCATTCATTTCTATTTGTTCCATCCTGACTTTTAAGGAGTTATTTTCTTCTTTCACAGTTTTTAGTTCTTTTTGTAAATGCCCAATTTCATTTTTAAATGAATTATTTTGCTCTATTGAATTTTTTTCCATTTCCCTAATTTTTTTTTTGAGAATTATTTTCTTTTTCCAATTCAGAAATTCTATTTTCTTGAGACTTTTTTATCTTTTCCAATTCAGAAATCCTACTTTCCTGTGTTTTTTTAACCTTTTCTAATTCATAAATTTTGTTTCCCTGCATCTCCTGTGAATTCTTTATTTTTTCCAACTCCAATTTCAGGACGTTGTTATTCTCTATCATAGCTTCCCTTTCCTTTCCCCATTTTTCTTTGATCTCCCTCAATTTTTTAAGAGTTTCTTCTAGGAGAGAGTTATGTGATGGGGGGCAGGAATCGTTCCCCTTTGGGTTGTTATCTGCTGTCTCTCTGCTGTTAACTTCCTCGGGGTTGGATACCCGCTCTTTCTCTGTATAGAAGGAATCTATGGTTTTTCTAGCTTTTTTGCTCATACTTAAAAAATCTTTTGTGGTCTGTCCCTGGGGTAGGAAATTATTTACTTCTTTACCAGCTTCCTCCCAGACCGGATGGATGCAGCGGCTCCTGAGCCTGAGCTAAGAGAGAGCTCTGGGAGAGAGTTCCCCACCCCCTCCCTGGAAGTGCCTCAGAGGTGATTAGCACTACTGTGCTTCAAGGGCGTAGAATAGTAAAGACAGCATAAAGCCCAGCCTATGTGTCCGGGTGGGGAGTGGATGTCTGCAGCAGGTGACGTGAAAAGCCCCTGCGCTCAAACTGGAAGTGTCTGCCAGAAACCGCGGTCCCTAGTTCAAAGGTTCCGCTTCTCTGGGACTTCCTGGAGCTGAGTTCCACTCCCTCCAGCTAAGCTAGGCAGTGTGTGTTGCCTTGGGCCGTATCCACCCACTTGTCAATCTCTTAACTATTCTCAGGTGGTAGCTGAGGCCACACCCCCTGGTGCCAAGAGATCTGCTGAGTCACCCCCAGGGTCCGGGGAAAATCTAATCTGAGTTTTAAAATATTTTGGCTTTCTCTTCTGAACTGCTAAATAATTAGCAGAGAAGAGCTAACAGCCTGTGCCAGATTCCTTTACCTCAGTGGCTTCTCTGATCCCAGAGCCCTTCCCAGCGCAATGGGCGCAGTGTGCCACTCCCCCACCGTCTGTGCTGGTCTCTCTTATTCCTCCCCTGAGAACTGACCTTTCCTGTTGAAACTCCAGATTCTCTTCAGCTGGTAAGTCGTGCTTCCAGTCCTTGTGGTATCTATCAGTCCTGGGCTAATTCTGCGACTTAATTTATCTAATTGGTTGTGAGGGAGTGAGGACGTTCACTGAGTCGTGTGTTTCTTCTCCGCCATCTTGGCTCCGCCCCCAAGAAATACATTTTTAAAAATTCCTTATGAGAATTTGAAGTTATGGGTATGAAATAGAGTCTTTTATCATTAAAAGAGAAATATGAATCAGAATTCTGGGTACACAAACATTCACAATTTCTTTTCACCCAGACCAGGGTCCTCTAAAAACCTACTCGGACAATCCATCTATTGGAAATCTATATATTTAGTAAATCCAGGGCAATTTAGAAGTTTGCTGTCAATCTGCAGGAAGGTTTAATTCTGGAGAATATGCACCTAGAGTAATTAATGTTCAAGCAGAATGTAATTAAGTGTGTGTGTTTGTGTGTGTGTGTGTGTGTGTGTGTTTATGGGAAATACAGAGGATTCTGGGAATTTTCAAAGCAGTGTTCTCCAGGGATTGTAGTCCCTTTTTAGTTGTAATCCTATACCAGTATGATTAAAACAGGTGAGGCAACTAAGATAGTTTAGAGCCTAGATAGCTCATAGAAGATATGATTTGAATCCTGTCTCAGTTACTAACTGTGTGACAAGTCAGTTTCTCTCAGCCTAAGTTATTTCTTCTGTGAAATGAAGAAAATCATAGCATCTACTTCTGGGGTAATAATGAGGATCAAATGAGTTAACATATGTAAAGTGCTTTGCAAACCTAAATATAAACACTCCAGTACAATAATGTGTCCCCAAAGGATCAGTGCAGTCTTGAGCTTGAATAGTTAAGCCTGACTAGTTTCAGTCTGCACTGAGACTGGGGGACATACTGTATAAGTTCTAATATAAAAGTAGGTAAGGAAAAGTAAGGGAAAGGTATCAACCAATTATCTGGAATGTTTACAATTTTCAAGGATTAGAGCTATTAGAGAAAATATATATTTACTTTTCTTGAGGCTGACATCCAGTCCAGGGTGTGTGATCTTAGGGATCCAGTACTAAAAGTTCTGTGAAAAAAGAGCAAGGTTTCTGTGATCAGATAATTTGCCATTACAATGAAGAATTTATGATTGAGTGGAAATGGTTAACATGGACCCTGCTGATGATTCACATTTGATTGCAGGATGTCCTTTTTGATGAGCATTAATGGTATGGACTCTGATTAAGGATCTTCCCACAAATATAGCACTTAGTTTCTTCTCTATGCTTATTCTTTAGCTACTGCAGATTTCCTAACTCAGAGTACAGCTTTTCCTTCATTTGTTTTATATGTAGAGTTTCTCTGGTGTGAATTTTCAGATGAACATTGAGGTCTTGCCTCTGCAGGAAAACTCTGTCTCATATATTATGTTTAGTTTTCCTCATGCATGTTTTCTGATGTTTATTAAGATAGGAGAACCTTCTGCATGCTTTCCCATATTGATTACATTTAAAGTCTTTTCCACTTAAACTCTCTGATGAATGTTGAATTGAAGGAATTTTTGAATGAATCTTTTGTCACACTGCTTGAATTTATAGGTTTTCTCCATGTGTGGAATTTATGATGTTATAAAAATGTTCTTGATCTTTGAATTTATGTATACAGATGTTGATCATGTAGATCATGTAGATTCTCTGATGAACATTGAAATTTCTCTTTAAAGAAATCTTTGTTACATTTATTACATTTGTGGAACTTCTCCCCAGTGTAAATCTTTTGATGTGTATAAAAAAATCAGAGCTGCTTGCATTTTCTCTCACATTAATCAGACTGATAAGATTTTTGAGGTGGATTATTTATTGAAAACTGGGGAGAACTTTTTTTATTATAACTTTTTATTGACAGAACATATGCCTGGGTAATTTTTTACAACATTATCCCTTGTACTCACATCTGTCCTGACTTTTCCCTTCCCTCCCTCCACCCCCTCCCCAGATGGCAAGAAGTCTTATACATGTTAAATATGCTATAGTATATCCTAAATGCAATATATGTGTACAGAACTGAACAGTTCTCTTGTTGCAAAGGGAGAATTAGATTCAGAAAGTAAAAATAACCTGGGAATAAAAACAAAAATGCAAACATTCTACACTTATTTCCCCGTGTTCCTTCTCTGGGTGTAGCTGATTCTGTCCATCATTGATCAATTGGAGCTGAATTAGATCTTCTCTTTGTCAAAGATATCCACTTCCATCAGAATATGTCCTCATACAATATTGTTGTTGAAGTGTATAATGATCCCCTAATTCTGCTCGTTTCACTCAGCATCAGTTGATGTAAGTCTCTCCAAACCTCTCTGTATCCATCCTGCTGGTCATTTCTTACAGAGCAATAATATTCCATAACATTCATATACCATAATTTACCCAACCATTCTCCAATTTATGGTATGGACATCTATTCATTTTCCAGTTAGTTTCTAGCCACTACAAAAAGAGCTGCCACAAACATTTTGGCACAGACAGGTCCCTTTCCCTTCTTTAGTATTTCCTTGGGATATAAGCCCAATAGTAGTACTGCTGGGTCAAAGGGTATGCACAGTTTGATAACTTTTTGGGCATAATTCCAGATTGCTCTCCAGAATGGTTGGATTCTTTCACAACTCCACCAACAATGCATCAATGTTGCAGTTTTCCCACATTCCCTCCAACATTCATCATTATTTGTTCCTGTCATCTTAGCCTATCTGACAGGTGTGTAGTGATATCTCAGAGTTGTCTTAATTTGCATTTCTCTGATCAATAGTGATTTGGAACACTTTCATATGAGTGGAAATAGTTTTAATTTCATTATCTGAAAATTGTTTGTTCATATCCTTTGACCATTTATCAATTGGAGAATGTCTTGATTTCTTATAAATTAGACTCAATTCGCTATATATTTTGGAAATGAGGCCTCTATCAGAACTTTTAACTGTAAAAATGTTTTGTTGTTTCTTTTCTAATTTTGTTTGCATTAGTTTTGTTTGTACAAAGGCTTTTTAATTTGATGTAATCAAATTTTCTATTTTGTGATCAATAATGATCTCTAGTTCTTTGGTCACAAATTCCTTCTGAGGGGAACTTTTTAAATAGATCATTTATCACACTGATCACTCAGGGTTTTTCTTCTTATGTAGATTCTGTGATTATCTATAAAAATTTGCTTGATCTTTGAACTTTCTTGCCCCTTTTATAACATACATAGAGTTTGTCTTCATGTGTATCCTCTAATAAATACTGAGACTTAATCTCTTTGCCATATTTGTCACATTTATAAAGTTTTGCTCTAGTGTGGACTCTGATCAATATGAATGATTTATTTTTAATCAGAGAAAAACACATCACACACCTGAGAATTTATTGTGCTTTCCCTGCTGTGTATTTGCTCTGGTGTTGTAATTTACATTACAATACTACATGTGTTACATGTCGTAATTTCCAAATCAAAGTTTTCCTACCATCAGTATATTTATAAGATTTCTGGGTAATGTGGTCTTAAAATTTGTTATTTTGGCTAAATGCCTAATCTTTTTATTATAGAGAACTCTCAGATTGATGTTGACCTACTTTTCCTAAGACTATTGCCATGGGAGCATTATTCCTGAACATTACTTTTGCTCTCAAACTTTTTACTGATTTATAAACAACTCTTCCTTCCTTACAAGAATTCATCCAGAAAGGCTTCTTTGCCAGAGTCTTAAGTGGTCTTCTCTATTAAATTTTGCTAAGGTATAAAGTCATGATGGAACTAGTTCCTTAAAGATGAATCATGTAGTTTTCCCACATGAAAATGGAAATAGCAATATTTTCCCCACCTTATTGATGGAAAAATGCATGAATGTCTAGTTGGAGGGGATCTTCCACTCAAAGATACCTGATATGTTGCTGATTCCCAGAAACTTAAATATTTAAATTATTTTCATTCTCCAGAACAGCCAATAGGATAGTCTCTTTTAAACACACACACACACACTCACACACACACACACACTCCAGACCACTGAATCTTTCTTTTTGAAGATTTATTATATAGTTTCTTCTCTAGTTTCCTGAAAAAAGAAAGAATTTACTGTGAATCAAGATTCTCTTTAGAAATATCAAACTATCTCATTCACTGGCCTATAAGACAGAAACAACCCCCATCATTACCAAGCAGGCAGCTAGGTAGCAAGGTGGATAGAAGGCTGGAAGGAAGGAACTCAGAAATAAGAAAGCAAGAAAGAACTGAGCTCAAATACGGACTCAGACACTTAAGAGTTATGTGGCACTGGGCAACTTCCATTTGCTTCAAATTTCCCAGTGATGGAGAGAGCCATTTCCATCTAGAAAGAGAATCATGGAGACTTAATGAGGATCACAGAATAGTATTTTCACCTTTTTTGTTGTTATTTGGTTGTTTTTTTCTCATTTTTTCCCTTTTAGATCTGATTTTTCTTGTACAAGATGATAAATGTGGAAATACATTTAGTAGAACTGCTCATGTTTAACCTATATTGGATTAATTGCTGCCTAGGGGTGGGGGATGAAGGGAAGGGATAGAGAAAAATTTAGAACACAAAGTTTTACAAGGGTGAATGTTGATATCATTTTCACTCTTTTGTTGTTAGCTTGCATTTTGTTTTCTTACTCATTTTCTTTCCTTTTTGATCTGATTTTTCTTATGCAGCAAGAGAATTGTATAAACTTGCTTACATATAGTGGATTTAACATATATTTTAACATCTATAACATATATTAGATTGCTTGCCATCTAGGGGAGGGGGTGGAGGGAAGGAGAGGGAAATTTGGAACACAAGGCTATACCAGGGTCAATGTTGAAAATTATCTGTCCATATATTTTGGAAATAAAAAGTTTTTTTTTAAAGAAGATAAACAAAAAGTGAATGTTGAAAATATATTTGCATGTATTTTGAAAATAAAAAGCTATTATTAAAAATAAAATAGCTTTAGAAAACAAAAACAAAATAAAACAAATTTCTCATCTATAAAATGGAAACAACAATAGCACCTCCTTCCCAGGATTATTGTGAAGATAAAATGAGAGAATATTGTAATATTAATATTTAAAATATTTTACAGACCTTAAATTACTATGCTATTATTGTTGTGGTTAATAATTATTATTAATTATGTAGGTGTAACATAGTTCTAAAACCTATTGGTATGGGACTCTCTCTTCATTGGTGGAGATTAATTTTCCACCTTGGGGTTGGAGCAATCTTTAAGCTTTTGGAATATTGCCTAAGAGTCAGCTTGCTTATTCTAAGATTTTAGATGAGAGCCTACAGTTTGGGGTAGGATTCTGCTCTTATTCTGAAGGAATCAGGTAATACCTGTCAGAGGGGTAGTGAAAGAGTCCAAAAAAACCAGCAGGTCTGCAGTTCTCAGAGTTAACCTGGCTACTGATTCCTCTGTGAAATGTGCTTCTCTTTACTGGCACCCTTCCCTAAAGCCACCCATAAATTGAAGGGCCCCTGACAGAAGAATTATGTGATATCAATCTAGGAGAATAAAACAATTTTCTGTTCATACCCAGAAAACCTACACAAAATGCTGATTATAATTTTAAAAAATCGATCACCTGAGAGGCAGGCTGATTTAATATTTAGAGGGCAAGACCCAATGTTAGGAAGAGCTAAATCCTTCCATTGACACACATAAACAGTGTGACTAGGTTAAATCACTTAACCCCAGGTACTTTTCTAAATCTGTGAATTACAGATGAGTTATTGGAGTTGTATAGGTGAAGAAAATTTATACAACAGGCATTTCTTATGCTGATAAAATAATAGGTACAGATAATAGTTCAGGAAAGGAAATTTCCTCCACTGATGTAGCTTCCAACTGTAAATATCTACATAAAACAAAATAAAAATTAGTGAATTAGATGAAAGCATGGTTATTGAATATACAGATGTTACAACCTGAAAAGGTAGCTAATGAGCTAGATCAAGATCCAAAAATGAGATACAAATATATTGGGCTGAATTTATTAAGATACAATTTAATAAAAATAAAATCTTTTAATTGAGGCAAAAAAAAAATATAATTTTTTAAGTTCAAGATGCCAGAGATGCCAAGCATGGTAGTCTCAAAAAGACCTGAGGGTTTTTAGTGGTTAGCTAGGCCATTATAAATCAATAGCATGATATGGTAGACAAAAAGTAAATGAGATTTAAAATATAAAACATTTTATTGGAAACAGTATTAAATGTTAATTCAAACAGGTCATATTTCTCAGTAATGATTTTCATTTCAATTAAATAATTTTGATACATAAAATATGATAATAATCTTTCAGTCACTCTCTCAAGTCCCCATCAGGATTCTTTATTCACAGTGACTTGAATGATCATTATGTATGCACCATTTTTTTTCTGAATTTTTTTTTTTGCTTTTCATTGTTTCATGAAGCTCTTTCTAGATTTCTTTGTATTCCTCCCATTTGTTGATTTTAATTGCATTGCAGCATTCAATTACGTTACAATTTCACACTTGATTTAGCCGTTTCCCTTAAGCTTGGACATTCAGATTGCCTCCAGTTTTTTTTTTTTTTTTTTTTTTTGCAATTATATGATACTATGAAAAGCTTTAAAGAGATCATACATTTGGTTCTTTTTTAAAAAAAGCCATTTTCAAGACATATTGGGAACATTAGAAATATTGGTCAAATTTTGTAACATGTATTTAACAGCAGTTATTTTGAAAAAAGATCCCACCATACTTTTTTTTTTGTCAGAAATGAATATTTGAGTAGTTCTTATTATCACTATGTTAGAAGAGCATTGATAAGTTGTAAAATTTCCAGAGGAGAGCAACCAGATTAGTGAAGTGTTTTCAGTTTATGTCATATGAGGTTAGGTAGAAAAGAGTCTAGAGAAGAGAACTCGGGGAGGCATGATAGATATTTTCAAATATTTAAAAGGCTATTTGGAAGAGAGATTAAATTTGTTCTGTTTGGCCTCAGAGTACTAAACTAGAAAACAGTGGGTAAGAGTTGCAAAGAAGACACTTTAAGATGAATTTGAAATTAGAGCAAACTATTAGAGCTATTGAGAAATAGAAAGGGCTGCCTTGAGAGATAGCAGCATTCCCTTTCTTGAAAGAAGGCAAGCAGAGGCTGGATAATTGCTTATTGGATATGTTATCCTGGGAAATTCTTTAATTTATAGGTTAGTCTAGGTGGTTGCTGACGTTCTTTCTAATACCTGAATTTTAGGATTCTGTGAGCATACTTATTTCTGTACAATTAGGCCATTAAAAAATTTGCAGTTTTGTAAAATTGAGGGCTATGATGTGGTATCCCAAAGTGGTTTTAATTTGTATTACACTATTATTGGTAAAGTTAAGCATTTTATCGAGTAATTATTAATAATTTATGTTCCTTTTTTGAAAATTGTTTTTATTCTTTGATCATTTAACTCCTATTAATAGGAGTGATCACTGGAATTTTCAAACATTTCCTTACACAGTTTTATATCAGATTTTTATCTGTGATATTTATAATGAATATTATTTCCAATCTACTACATTTCCATTTATTTTAATTATATTTTACTGTATAAATTTTTAATGTAGATAAATATATTTCTATTATCTTTAATAAATTTCATTTTATGAATCTGAAAAATCCCCTTTTCAACATATAATAAATGCTTCATTCTATTTTCTTGCAGTTATTTAACTTGAAAAGGTTACCAGCCAACATTAAAATAGAGAGAATTAGTACTCAGCTTTTTGTTCTCAGATGATTGTGTACACAATGCAGCCCCTGAGATTAAGATACAACAAAGTATGGATCAATTCTCTTCCACTGTACTAATTTTTGCCTGAAAGTTAACAACAAGAAAATACAGATTTTTTTTTTTTTAATCAGCCAGCAATGCACCATTGTGGAACCATTGGTTACAGCAAATGGAGAAATATTGAAAGCTGTGGATAAGTTTATTGACCTTGATGTATACTTTCTAGCCATGTACACATAGATGATGAGATTGATGCAGTCATTGCTAGAACCAGTTCAGTATTTGGAAGACTCTGAAAGAAAGTGTGGAGAGAAGGGGTATCAGGATGCCTACTAAACTGCAGGTCTATAGAGCCATTATGCTGACCTTATAGACTACCAGCACAGTGCCAGAAAATTGAATTGCTTCTGTTTGAATTGTTTTAGGAAGATTATGAAGATCTCCTGGCAGGATAAGATACCAGACACTGAGGTCTTTGTTAAGCTGAGTTACCAAGCATTTAAAATCGAATGCACAGAGCACAATTGATGGACTCATCAGTTTGAATGCCAAATAAACATTTGCCTACGAGACTATTTTATGGAAAACTCACACAAAGCAGTCACTCATGGAGATCAGAGGAAGCAATACAAGGACACTAAAGTTTTCTCTGAAGGATTTAGATATCAATTATGAGGCATGGGAAACTCTGGCACAGGGCTGACTAGCATGGCCTGACCGTATCAAAGCAGAATGAAAGTAGCCCAAAAGAAACAAGGCAAATTTAGAAACACCTCCACCCTGAAAGTTCATCAAACTATTTGTGCCCCATTTATAGTAGAGCCTTCTGAGCTTGTATTGGAGACCCTGTGCATTGAATTCATAATTGTGAAGATTTTTTGGTCGTCTTCAAGCACAAAGAACAAACAATAATAACAATTTAAAAATAAAGTTCTCTTTAGATTAGACACCTGGCTGATAATGTCTAAGATGTGGATACAAAACCTACTGATATGTAGGGACACATGTACAAGTGCACATGGCCAGAACACACTTGTGGACCAGTAATTCACAAAGTCCACTGCTGTAGGACCCGTTGAACATCTGCTCCTCACTGGTTTCACACAGCATGATGTTTTTGTGGTGTCTGCTGACTTCACAACCCTGTTATTCAGTGTTCACATTATTGTCCAGGGATTACTGCTGGTTGCTCTGAGGTTTGAGACTGACCATGAGGTTGTGGGGCTTCTCTCTGGTTCCAGATCCTGTTTTCAGTAAGCCTTAATTAAAATCCTGCCTTTCTCTTTGGGGAGGAGTGGACTCTGCCATTGACTCTCTTGACTTAAAGCTCAGAGACATTTTCTGCTGCTTATTTCTAGAAGGCAAGTGCTTTTAACTTACTCAGTAGTAGGACTATAGAGCCTTACCATTCTCTGTAGACTATCAAGTTGTCTAACATCTCAACTACTTGGTATGGAAAGTCATTCAAAAGGCTTATTATTTTGCTTGTTGTCACGCTCACCAAAGTTTCTTATCAAAACTATTAGTGTTGAAAATCTCTTAAATGATTTTGGGCACTTTTTCCCCCTATTAGAACTTTTCTGAGTGAAGGCCAAAACTGTATTGTAGTCTTTATCTTGCTCATCCTCTTAACTGAGAAACATACAGTTTGTTGAAATGCATTCTATTTCCCTAACTGTTGAAAATCCAGAGTACAAGTTTCCATGTAGCATGAATTGATGGTGCTTTTCAAGGGACACATTGGGCACAAGTTTCATACTTTGAGAGATTGATACCATTTAGATGAAGTAAATTTGTTTCTTAGAAACTCAAAGTCTCCTGTCTTTTGACTCAAATATCCAAAATCAACATGTAGAATTGTTATGGCTAAAGAGAAATAAGCCTTGGATAGTACAAGCTATTTCCTGGTAGTATATGATGGATTAATAACAGTTTCATGCAGTCCTTCATTGTACTCCATCACTCTAGCTTCCATCATTATTTCAATAAATAACATTTTTAAAATGAAGCTAGTGTCTCCAATGTTTAGTTCTTTATTTCATTGCTTATAACCATTATCATAAGTCCTTCAGCACCTCTGTGTTCTTAGAATCCTATTAAGAAAAAAATAAAGTTCATCTGCAAGAACAAAAGGTCAAGAATTTCAAGGGAATTAATGACTAAAATGCAAATGAAGGTGGCCCAGCTGTACCAGACCTAAAACCATATTATAAAACAGTGGTTATCAAAACCATTTGATATTGGCTAAGAAATAGAGTAGCTGATCAGTGGAGTAGATTAGGTTCACAAGACACAATACTCAATGACTAGTAATATAGTATTTGATAGATCCAAAGACTAGCTTCTGGAATAAGAACTCACTATTTGACAAAATTTCTGGGAAAATTGGAAATTAGTATGCCAGAAACTAGTAATTTATCCACACCAAATTCATGATTTAGACATAGTGATATTATAAACAAATTAGAAGAACAAAGAATAGTTTCCCTCTCAGATCTTTGGCCAGAGAAGAACTAGAGTATATTATGGAATGCAAAATGAATAATTTTGATTATATTAAGTTACAAAGTTTTTGTAAAAACAAAACCAATGCAGACAAGATTGGAAGGGAAGCAAGTAAACTGGGAAACAATTTTTATATCCAAGGGTTCTGATAAAGGCCTCATTTATAAAATATGTAGAGAATTGACTCAAATTTATAGAATACAAGCCATTCTTCAATTGATAAGTGGTCAAAGGATATGAACAGACAATTTTCAGATGAAGAAATTAAAACTATTTCTAGTCATATGAAATCTCATTGTTCTTCAAGCAATGCAAATTAAGAAAAACCTGAGGTATTACTACACACCTTTCAGATTGGCTAAGATTACAGGAAAAGATAATGATGAATGTTGGAGAGGATGTGGGAAAACTGGGACATTGTTGGTGGAGTTGTGAGCTGATCCAAGCTCTGGATTCCAATCTGGAGAGCAATATGGAGCTATGTCCAAAGAGCAATAAAACTGTGCATACCCTTTGATCCAATAGTGTTTTTATTGGGCTTATATCCCAAAGAGATTATAAAGGAGAGAAAGGGTCCCATATGTGCAAAAATGTTTATGAAAGCCCTTTTTTATAGTGTCAAGAAACTGGAAACTAAATGAATGCTTATTAGTTGGAGAATGGCTGAATAAATTATGGTATATGAATGTTATGGAATATTATTGTTCTATAAGAAACCACCAGCAAGATGATTTCAGAAAGGCCTGGAGAGACTTACATGAACTGATGCTGAGTGAAATGAGCAGGACCAGGAGAAAATACATGGCAACAATATTATATGATGATCAATTCTGATAGATGGAGCTCTTTTCAAATGTGAGATGATTCAGGTCAGTTCTGATGGATGGAGAGAGTCATCTGCATCAGAACTGAGGATTGTTGGAACTGAATGCAAAGAACAACATAGTATTTTCACTCTTTTTGTTGTTGTTTGCTTGCTTTTTGTTTTCTTTTTCATTTTTTTCCCTTTTTGATTTGATTTTTCTTGTGTATCATGCTAATTGTGGAAATATGTATAGAAGAATTGCACATATTTAACCTATATTGAATTAATTGCTATCTAGGGGAAGAGGTGGGGGAAGTAAGATAGGAAAAAACAAAAACAAACAAACAAAAAACTAGAACTCAAGATTTTGCAAGGGTGAATGTTGAAAACTATGAATATATTTTGAAAATTAAAAGTTATTTATTTATTTATTTATTTAAAGATTGCTCTCAATTACAATTGAAGCAAATAGAGGGTATTCTGTGAAAGGGAGTTTACATACACTGTTGAAACTACACATTCTTTGACGGAAGCTGTGTGTTGTCTTACTCCCTCAGCAAAAATGTTTATTGACTGGGAGGATTCTGGAAGATGGCACAGTAAATTGATAAATTTCAGCTCCAGATTCCCTCACAAACAACAAATTTGCGTCTCAGGGTGAGCGCTGACTGGTGAAAAACTAAGAAATTGGGCCAGAACTGGGATCCTCCAGATAGAAGCCGTTAAGTTCGGAAGAAAATCCCCGGGGCCAGGATTAACCTAAGTGAAGTGCAAACCCCTCTGGGCTAGCTCTGCAGAAACGCCCAGTGGAGAGCCCTGGGATTAGCGGGGTGTGGCCGGAGCTTCAGCAGGAACCACAGAGGCTTTCACCTCCTGGACTGTTTGTCCAGTCTGGGTCTGAGTCCAGGCAGTCAGAGGGAACTTCGGCTGATTGGGAACACCTAGCCCAGCTATGCTGCAGACATACAGTCCTGGGCGAGAAGCATTTAGCACTTGTACAGTGCAGAGGCAAGGGTGGGGAAGGGATGCTGCTGGCTGTAGGCATTTACAAGAGGGAGGCGTTCTTGGTTTGGGGTTCCAGATCAGAAGGAAGAACTGAAGGGCATCCACTTCAGGATTAGAGGTGTTTACAATGATACCTCTTATTAAAAAAAATCAACAAAAAAGAAAGAACCCCACAATAGAAACTTACTGTGGGAACAGGGAAGACAGGAATTCATTTTCAGAGCAGGACACTGAAGTAAAAAGAGCTTCTTTCATCCCAAAGAGTAAAGTGAAATGGCTCCCTGCCCAGAGAGAATTTATAAAAGAACTCAAAAAAGAATTTAAAAATTAAATGGGAGACATTGAGAAAAAATAAAAAATAAAAACCATCCAAGAAAAACAAGAAGATCATGAAAAAAATTACAATTAGAAAAGAAGATGCAGAGCCTCAAAGACGAAAATAACTCTTTGAAGATTAGAATTGGACAAGGGGAAGCCAGTGAAGTTATGAGAGACCAAAAAATAACAAAACAGATTATAAAGACTGAAAAAAAAGAACAGAATGTAAAACATCTTATCAGAAAAATGACAAATTTAGAGAACATATCAAGAAGAGAAAATATGTTATGGAATATTATTGTTCTGTAAGAAATGACCAACAGGAGAAATACAGAGAGGCTTGGAGAGACTTACATCAACTGAAGCTGAGTGAAACGAGCAGAACCAGAAGATCATTATACACTTCAACAATGATACTGTACGAGGATGTATTCTGATGGAAGTGGATATCTTCAACATAGAGAAGAGCTAATCCAATTCCAATTGATTAATGATGGACAGAATCAGCTACATCCAGAAAAGGAACACTGGGAAATGAGTGTAAACTGTTATTTTTACTTTCTGAATCCAATTCTTCCTGTGCAACAAGAAATTCGGTTCTACACACATATATTGTATCTAGAATATACTGTAATATATTTAACATGTATAAGACTGACTGCCATCTGGGGGAGAGGGTTGGGGGAGGAAGGGAAAAAATCTGAATAGAAGTAAGTGCAAGGGATAATGTTGTAAAAAATTACCCATGCATATGTACTGTTATAATTATATAATAAAGTTATAATTATAAAATAAAATAAAAATTAAATTATATTTAAAAAATCAAAAAAAAAATAAAAAGAAGAGAAAATATAAGAATGATTGGACTGCCTGAAAATTGTGACAAAAAAAAAAAAAGGATCTTGACACAAAAATGCAAGAAATAATCCAAGAGAATTGTCCTGGAATGATAGAACATGAGGGGAGAATAGAAATAGAAAAAAATAGATCCTTTGTAAGAACACAATTATCACATTGTGAAACCCCCAGATCAAAGAGAATATTTTTTAAGATACAAGAAAAAATAATTCAAATACAGTGGAGCTACAATTAGAATTGGACAGGACTTATCAACAGACACAATAAAAGACTATGGTACTGGAATCATATCTTCTGACAATCAAAAGATATAGGCCTCTGGCCAAAAATATCATATGCAGCAAAATTATCTATAATATTGAATGAGAAAAAATGGACATTCAATGAACTTGCAGACTTCTAGGACTTTCAACCAAACTCTGACTTAATAGAATATTTAACAATTCAATATAAAAAATCAGTTTCAAGGAACTCAACATGAACAAATTATTTATCTATTTTTTACATGGGAAATTTATGGCATATGTTTAAAATTGACATCAACAGTATAACAGCTCAAAAGAAAGTTTGGGGCAGAGTTAAGATAAAAGTAGTAATTATAACAAATGAGATACAGAGGAAGAATAGACACAGAAGCATTAGAGGGAGGAGTGCTCATAGTTCTGAAAACCTACTCAAATTAGGAATGGATGAATAGACAACACTACATGTATAACATGATAGGCAAAGCACACTGCAAAATCTATAAAGAAATAAGGGGGTAGAGATGGGCAGATAGGGAAACAAAGAGTGAAGAAAGAAGACAAGGGAGGGATCCCTGAGGAGGAAGGTTAAGTAATAGAAAGGCAAGTTAAGAGCAGAATTAAAGCAAAGGGTTAGTAGAAAAAGAAAAGATATGTGTGTTTGTGTATGTATATATCTATATATGAATATATAAATATATCCTTTTATAATTACAGCCTGTTTGGGGGTGGTGGGGGAAATGAAAGGGAGAAAAAGAATAAAGTAAATAAGGTTCACAGCAGAGAACAAAAGAACAATTTACAAAGAAGTCAAGAAAAGATATATAATCATAAATATAATTTCTTCTACATATATATACATATATATGTATATATATGTATATATATATATATATATATATATATATATATATATATATATATATATATATATATATATATATATATATATATATATATATATATATATATATATATATGCTTTCTTGAAGAGATATTTGCTATATATTTTGAATCCTCCTTGATGTTCTGCTGGGCATATGACAATGTTCTCTTTTATTTAATTTTGCTTTGTATTACTTTTTGGAAAAAAATGCTTATTGACTGATGGATCTGTTCTAGCCCATTAAAATCTAAGACGATGTAGACTAAGTGACAAGATTTTTTTATATTTGACTATTTGTTGCAGACTATATGTTGCAAACATCTCTGGCATGATAGTGTTAACTGGGGCCTAAATAAGAGGAGGAGGTGATGGTGGTGCTAGAAATGACTAGCTGAGATAAAATGGACACTTGAGAAGATTTTGTGTAGGCATTATAAATATAGTTTGAATCAGAAGAAAGACAAGTAGTTTGGAAAAAATCACAGGAAATTTCTTTGATAGAGATCTAATAGTCAAGACATATAAATAATTGTAGAACTCTAAGAGACTTTCCTCCATAATTGTGTTCAAAGGATATGAACAGACAGTTGCAAAAATGATAGCTATCAACAACCATAAGAAGAGATGTTTCAAGTCACTAATATAAAATTAATATTAAAACAGCTCTAAAATTCTATTTCATACTTATCAGATTGGTGAAGATGATGACAGAGGAGAATAACAGTCATTAGAGAAGATGTGGGAGGACAGAAACACTTTATATCTCTTAAAACCAAAAGATACTACTACTAGACATATATAGTAAGGAAAAGAAGTAAAGGATAAGAGGAAAAAGGTTCAAATTGAAATAATATTTTTAATATAACTTTTTTTGATAGCAAGTAAATACAAATGTAATGTGTCCATAAATTATAAAATTGCTGAACATATGATTATAGCGACATATTGTTTGACATATTATTATGGTGGAATTTTATATTACATTGAAAGATATGGGAAGATGTGTTAACTAGAGTGATTTTAGCAGAACTTAACAGGAAAAAGTACAATGAGCACAATATTGTGAAGAGAAATAATTTTAAATACCTTGGAACAATGACCAGTACTATAATCAAGTAGTAATCATGCCTTTAAAATATTGAGGATAATTCATATTTGCTACCCCTTGGCAGAGAAATAATATACTAAAATTAGAGAATTTGACCTATATGATATGGAGGTATATGTGTGTATGACATGCCTCTCATTTGTTCTATGGGATGACTTGTTCACTCTGGATTACTCTTATACTAGCAAGTCTACTCTTTAGGAGTCCTAGGGTTAATTCTATTTTGGGAGGAAATAGAATTCTTGAGCCCCCACTGGTGCACTTTCATTTATACAAGTCCAGCCACTTATAATGATGGCACATTGAATCTTAAACATAATCATTTATGTCATAATAAGATGAAAGCAATAATAATCACATCAGAGATACTCACATAGGTCAAATAAAGGAATAACATAGTACAACCCACATGTATAATGCACTCGTTTTCCACCAATCTACTCCCTACATGTTGAGAGAAATAGGCACACATGGAAACCTAGCTGGAAAATACATGAATATGAAAAACCCATATGCTTGAGGTAATTCACAACTCTGGAGCTATAAATCTTAATGTTATCTTTCTGTCTCAGTAAGTGTTCAAAAAGTTCCTTGATGAATGTATTTCTGTGTTGAACAGATGCTTCATTGCTAAGCTGAGTTGATCCATTCTATGTTTGGCTAACATCTTATTGGGTACAACATTTTCCTCAAATTAGTTGTACAGGGTAACTTTTCTGATTTTTTGTGCTTTCAAGCTGTTCCTTTACTTACTCTTCAATTGTAACTGCAGTACCCATCATTTCTAGTTTTAGGTTTAACTGATTCCTTTACTTTATAAAACAGAAAGACAGAGACAGATAGAGATAGAGAAAGAGACAGAAAGATAGAGAGAAACAGAGAGAGAGGGAAAGGGGAGAGGGGGATAGTTTCAACCCAGCAATTCTGAAATCTTTTTTTTTAACCTTTCATCTCTTTCACTGCTCTTTTCTTTCTGGGTTCACACTCTGCATCCACCTTGTTTATGCTTAGTAACTAAATTCTTATCATCTGTGATCTGATCAGGTAAATTATATTTGTCCAATAATCATAGAAAAGGTTTGGTGTCTATATTTTCCAAGGTTTTTTACCTAAAGTTATTAGTTTATTCATATAAATGAATTGTTATAAAATAAAGATAAACACAAATCACATAAAAACTATTAATGTAAAAATATTAAATTATCCATGTACTGAGTCACTGAAGTATAGTGTGTTCTTCAATTGTTCTGGAAACCGAGTGTCTTCCCCTCCCAGATTCATTCATTCATTTGTTCATTTAGATTTTGGGGTGCATTAGACTAAAGAGAAGATTCTTTGCCTCAATTGCTACCTCATTTTAATCACTAAATGGGTGTTGCCTCAGTAAAACCCAGTTCTGTAAAATATTTTAGCTTAAAAAGGCCAAAGTCTCTCATTTCATAGAGGGCCATCTCTAGTTTTCCTGATCTATACCTGGTCACCGGACCTAGATGGTTCTGGAGGGGAAAATGAGGCAGGTGACCTTGCACAGCCCTTCCTCACTTGAATCCAATCCACTTGCATGTCATGGCATCAACTCCCTGATGACATGATCCTTTTCAAATAGAAAAGACAATCAACAATAATGTCCTATGGCTTATTACATTCAAATGAGTAATTGATAACTTAGAACTTTGAGTCAGATTAGAAAGGTTTCTTTAGGAATGCTGATATAACCTATAGCCCAGTCTAGATAGATAGATAAATTGTCTAGATAGAATAACTCAGTTCTTTTTTTTTTTCCAAAATATTTATACCTTAGACAAGTGAACTGTCTTAAAGGATCATTTTCTTACATATGTATTCTTAGCCCATGCCTAATATGCTGACTTTTTTGTCCCACAATTCACATATGTTATAAAAGAATGTTTCTACTCATTGGGTTTGTGGGGGAGAGAAAGGGAAGGATTAATGGGTAGTATTTGATATACCCATTACATTTTGATATTTTATTTGTTGAGATTAATTTAATCTTAATAGCTAATAAACAACTTTAAATGGCTATATTGGCAATATTAAGTTCTAACTAACATTTTAGGAAACAAGAAATAAACAAGGCACTATATAGATTCATGTTTCACTAATGTAAAGTTCAGCTAAAGAGAGAGGAGGAGGGAAGGGACAAAGCCATCACAAATTTATCCATAGTATAGAACCCAAATCCCTAATTTCACAGATGAGAAAACTTAAATGCTGAAAGATTAAGTGACATGGCTAAGGCAGAATAAATAGTAACTGACAGAGGTAGGATATTGATGTTGGTCTTTTGACTATCTCTGCTGTACCATGATATAGTAAAATCCTGATATGGTTTGACTCTTTAACTGTTCAAATGACAGGATCCTGCACATTTTATTCCTCTAATATTGCTTCAAATAGCATTTTGTTTTGAATCTTTCCTCTTCTGCATTTACCACCCCTTATTTTGTTTTATTATAATCTCAGGATCTGTTATATCCTTTTACTGCATTTCAAGTGCTATGAAAATACACTTCCTGTCTTGTGTAAAACTTGTGTCTTTCAAGTACCTAGCAAGGGACTCTATACACAGTATACATTTAATAAATATTTGTTAAATTGAATCCAAATGAATTAAACTGAATTCTAGGTGTTCTGACTTTGGTCTCAGCAGAAATAAGTGAAAAGGAACTTTACACAAATCGGGAGTTGGTATGACTGGTAGCGTCACACAGATGGATTGTGTGGCAGACTAGGTTTGAATAAGCAAGCTTTGATTTATTCTTGTGATTATGCTATTTGGATAAAAATACAACAGAACATTATGATTCCACATGCTCCTGATGTCACAAACAAATGTCAGAGGGTGATTGAGGGCTCAGAAGCAGCAGGTTTAATCAAAACCTTCATTTTGTAGCTATATGTGGTAAGGAATGTTTATCATAGGGGAAATCTAATTTATGGAACAAGATTTTTACAAAAGTCCTGAATGTTCTCTGTGAAGCTTGCACTATTTTCCTTCATACCCTAGGACATACCCTCATGGTGCCATATTTTGAGATTTCCTCCTCAATTCTCAGAAGATGATTCTCTTGAAAAGACATTTGGAAGTGATGCTTGTGGTGAGTGTAGGCAGTTTTCCTAAGGCGTTGACTAAGGAAATTCAGTTTAGAGAATTAAAAAAATAAATTGCTAAAATTGTTGATCCACATTATTAAGTGCCTACTATGAGCCAAGCATTGTGCTAAGTTCTGGGAGTACAGAGAGACAAAAAAAATTAATCCATGTGCTCAATGAGTTTACAATCCAGTGAGGGAGACAACAGATTAACAAACTGATGCAAAGTAAGTTATATATGGAATAAATAAGAAGTAATGGTAACTTTAAACTTTTCCCTCCATGTGGTTTGGCTTGCTGGTTTCTAAGAATGACTTCTACTACTGGATCAAATGAGGTTATATTTGTAAAGTGATTAGCACATAATAGACATTTAATAAATGCTAATTCTCTTCCCTTCCCATTTCATGGCTTCACAAATATCACTATTCTATTTTTTCCTAATGGCTTTAAGGCTTGAATCCACAACCACTTGGTTGGTCTTTTGCTTGGATTGCCTCTGTGCCATGGTGAGAATGTTTGCTGTAAGCCTTTGCAGCCCCAGTCCATCCTTTGTAATCCTAGGACAGGATAGGATACCAGATAGAACTTTCACCATTTAGGACATTTAGAGCTATAAGGAACTCTAGTAATTCCTGGATGTCAAACTCTATTATCATTTGGCCACTAACAATCATCCTCAAAGTACCATACAGATATTTGCCCTTGAACCCTCTCTTTGGGAAGTCCCACTTTCTTGTACCTGTAGAGTGACCTGTCACCAAGAGATCATATAGACTCGGGGGGAAGCTATCTTACTCAGAAACATCTCTCTGTAATAATGACACAGATTCCAGTTTTATCCTTTATGACTTTTTTTTAAAGCTCTTTATTCACTATGATGATGAGAGAGAGTCAGTGCAAGGATCACTGACCCCTCTGGCACAGTTGTGGCAGCCAAGACTTAGAAAGGAGAAATGACTTTCCTTGGATCATACAGGTAGAAAATGAAGTTGTCAGACCTGAGCTCAGGTTTCCTGGCAGGGCTCTCTGTGGCAAACCATGCTGCTGGAAGGAGTCTATTTGCTTTCTCAGGACATTTTTTCCATACCTTGTATTTGTTTCTCTGGAGAGATTGTTTAAAAAATTGCTAAGATTGAATGTCTCTAATGCTACAAAGTGAAGTAGCATTAAAGTAAATCAATGTTTGTGTGTATGTGTTTGTGTGTATGTGTGTATGAAAGTGTACAGGCATACCAGTGAGTGCGTTTAGGCATGTGTTAGTGAGGAAAAAAAGTTAAACTAGTCACAAAAGTAAAATTATTGTACCAAGTACCACCAGATTAAGCCCATAAAAATAGTTAATGTGACAAGATATTTCACAAATGGGATTTTATACTTGGTTGCTGAATTTCTTTAACACAGCAGAAGATATCCATTAATTTTTATTGCAGTTTGAGTTAAGGTGGAGCTAACAGCTTGCTAATAGTCTAAGGATAATGGAAAGGAGAGAGGAGAATCAGTGGAGGAGACACTGTATGTAAAGTAAGAAGTGGATATACATTTGCTAGTTTTCTGAAAATTTTCTCAAAATCAATCTAATAAACAGATACCAGGGTGCATAACTATAATTCCTTCTCTAGTGAAGCTTGAGGCTGTGGGTCATTTGAGCTCAGTAATTCTGAGCTGCAATAGGGAGGAAATCTATGAAGTATCTACATTAACTTTAGTAGCAGTAGCTTGAGGAGAGGAAATAGCTCAGGTTGGATTCAGAGCAGCTGACAGTTTCTCCTCCAATCAATAATGGAATTGGAAAGTGAGTGGCTAAAGAATTGTGGTAAGAAGGCAGAATATGGCAGGAAATTGCCTGGTCTCCCTAATTTCTTCCCTTTCCCATAATTTAAAAATCATACTTCAAAGTGAATTTTAAAGCAGCAGAAACAAGTAAAAGTTGGAGTAAAGCAGCCATCCATCTTGACAACTTGGGAGGAGATTGGGAAAGATCTGACCTACCATGGTGGTTTGGCCAAAGCCAAGTACAAAAATCTCAGAGAACAAACATCAAAGCCTGTAAGTAGTCATATAGTGGCAGCTTTAGCCTGGGGAAATTTTGCCCCAGAAATGGGAGGCTGATCAGAAATGGGAGGGGGTGACCTTCTGTTAACGCTATGTGTGAGACCCAGATACATTGATTGGATGTGGTTCCAGGCTATGCAGCAGGTAAGGCTGAGTAAGCATACACCTGTGAGGTGAGAGCAGTTACAGAGGGTTAGGTCACTCACAGGATGGGGACTCCCTGGGCAGTCTAAGGCAGAGGGGCATTTTGAAGCTGCAGAGGGACCTCTAGAGCAGAGGTTCTCAAACTAGGGCCCACGGACCAGATGACGCCGCTGAGGATGTTTATGTGGCCCGCCGGGTTATGACAAATGGATTGAGGGGCAAGACAGAGTGTGAGTTTTTGTTTTTACTATAGTCCGGCCCTCTGACAGTCTGAGGGACAGTGAACTGGCCCCTATTTAAAAAGTTTGAGGACCACTGCTGTAGAGTATTTATGATGACAGCAAGCCTGGAACTCTGGTCATGGCTCAGGGGGAAAGTGGAGAACATGAGGTCACTCAGATCAAGATTAGCTGGAGGAACAGTGGCTACTTCTGGCCTTGGATCCCAGCACACTGGAAGAACCAAAAAGTCCCTCCTACCCATTGCCAAGATAGAGCTCAGAAAACAACAACACAAATAACCTGAAGATTGAGTTATTATCCCTATAACCCAGGAGCAGAAAATAGGCCATTAAATAAATAAATTAACAACAGAGAAAGAACCTGATCATAGCTTATTACGACAATAATAAAGACCAGTGTTCAAACTCAGAAGATAATTGTCAAAACAGCTACTTTTAAAAGTTTAAATTAAAATGTAAAATGGTCACAAACCTGAAAAAAAGTTCTCAGAAGAGCTTTAAAAGGACATTAAAAACCAAATAAGAGGTATAAGAAAAAATTGGAAAAGAATGAGTAATGCAAAAAAAAATCATAAAATGTATGAAAAGTAGAAATAGAATTGAGAGTTTTCTTTGCTTTGGATAGGACTGAACGCTGTGATATAGGTAAGATCAAGAAATTAGGGAAGGATTCAGAGGGATCAAAGTTTCACTGCTTCTGACATTGTGACTTGAACAATATCCTGCCCTTGGATATCTTAGATCTCAGCTTGCATCATGGTCCATTGCATAACACCTGGAATACAAGTGGTATCCTTGTCCTGATACTCATGGAAATACATTAGCATAGAACAATGAAGTGAGCTTGGATGGGAGTCTTGAATGCCTCAAGGTCTGACTCTAACAGTTTATGATCATTGGAATGTGATTTTACCTCTTTGAGATAGTTTCATATTTTGTAAAATGGAAATAAAAAAAAAAAGTTTCTGCTCTGTAATTCACAGGATCATTTTGAAGAAGTACTTTGTAAACAGGACTTTGTATGGCTCAGGGGGCCTGGATTCAGGAAGACCTGAGTTCAAATCTGGTCTCGGGATTGGCAAACCATCCAAGTATCTTTGCCAAAAAAAACCCCATGGACAGCAATGACATGCTGTGGTCCAGGGGGTCATGAAGAGTCAGACTGAACAACAACTTCGTAAGTAATGTTGTATCCATTCAAATAGATGAATTTTCAGTGTAAGCATTACACTTCAGAAATGGGCAAACACTACAGAGGGAGGACTTGATTTATTGTCGTGTTGATTTTCTAGACTTGAGAAAACAAGAAATATGTTAAAGTTTTTTTTAGAAACTTAAAAGTATATCTTGTGTTTATTCTCTTGTTGTGCCCTGAAAGCCAGTTTTTCACAAGCCATTTGTGTGAGCTATTATAATAATGAGACTCCCTGGACTAGAACTTTCTTGTACTTTTTCAAAGAAAAAGTCTCTTACACTCCTTTCTTCTAAAAACCTAGCCAAATTGTAATGGGCTGTCAAGCCAGTGTCTTGAACTCTACTTTTTGTTGCTATCTGTAGACAGTTTCAGAATGGCTGAGGCTAGTGCCCTTGTTTAAAGCCATCAGCAGCATCTGCTACCTACTGGTTATACGGATCAGTTACTTTATTTCACTGATTATGATTTGTCAGAGTTCCTTGCTTCAGAGACAAGAGGAAAAAGTTTTTAAGAGGCAGATCACAGATCCTGGGTTTCCAGGAAATGCAGGGGAGAATACCCCACCTGGAATTCCTAACTCACAAACTAACTCTCCACTTTCCACCAGCAGGTCTGCTTGGTTTGGACTCCATGGAACATCATGTCACTATATTCTACTTCCTGATACTCCCCTTCCTTAACCACTTCCCAAATTCCTTCTGATGTGTTGCTGCCCCAGGATAAACTCTGTGAGGGCAGGGATTATCTTTTTTTTTTTTTTCTTATTTGTATCCCCAGCTTTTAGCATAGTAGGCACTTAAAAATTTTGAGTTGAATTATGCAGATATTCAGCAGAAGAATTATTTTTTATTAAAAAAACAGAATAAGAAAAACAGAAAAGAAGTACAAAAAAAGTAAAATAAAATAAGAGAATGTTGATATATGCCCAACAAAACATCAAGGAGGACTCAAAATATATAACACTGAATTACCAGTTTTAAAAAAAGTATATGTATACATATATGTATATAAGTAGAAAAATTATATTCATAAGTTCCATCTTTTCTTTATTTTTATTCTCTGCTGCAAATTTTTTTACTTTATTCCTTTTTTATCCTTTCATTCCCCCACTTTTCCCAAGCAGTTATAATTAAGAAAAGATATATATATATATATATATATATATATATATATATATATATATATATATATATATATATATATACATACACACGCATACACATACAAATACCCTCCCCCCACATCTGCTGACTCTTTGCTTTAACTTGCCTTAACCTTCCCCCATCCAAGGGTCCCTCCCTTGTCTTCTTCCTGCACACTTTGCTCCTTCCTCCACTCATCCCTCCCCACCCCCATATTTCTTTATAGATTTTGGAGGGTGCTATACTCTCCATGGTATATATGTAGTGTTGTCTATTTAACTCATTCCCAATGTGAGTGGGTTTTTAGAAGTACAATCCCTCTTCCCTGCTAAATTCTTCCTCTGCACCTCATTTGTATAACATAATTATGATTTTTACCTGAACTCTACCCTGACCTTTCTTTTGAGCTATTGTATTGTTGATGCCAATTTTAAACATATGCTATAAATTTTCCAAGGAAAAAATCATAAACAATTTGTCCATATTGAGTTCCTTGAAATTGATATTTGATATTGACTCTTTTATGTTAAGCTTTGTATTGAATTCTAGTTTGATTGATAGAAAATCCTGAAAATCTGCAGGTTCACTGAATATCCATTTTTTCTTACTCAATATTATGGATAATTTTGCTGGATATGATAGTTTTGGCCATAGACCTAGTTTTTTTGATTGTTGGTAGATATGATTTCAGGATTTGTAGTCTTTTATTGTGGCTGCTGATAAGTTCTGTATAATTCTAATTGTAGCTTCAGAATATTTGAATTGTTTTTTTTTTCTTGTTTCTTGCAAAATTTTCTCTTTGATCTCAGGATTACAGAATTTGGCAATAATATTCCTATGTGTTTTCTACAAAGGTCTTATTGAGGTGGTGATCCTTGGATTTTTTTCTATTTCTATTTTTTCCATATGTTCTGTCACTCCAAGACAATTTTCTTGGATTGTTTTTTGCATTATTATATCAAGGTTCTTTTTGTGGTCACAACTTTCAGGTAGTCCAGATATTCTTATAGTTTCTCTTTTTAATCTGTTCTCCAGATGTCATTTCTCTCATAAGATATTTCATATTCTGTTCTATTTTTTCATTCTTTATATTATGTTTTAGTTTCATCTTTGAAACTGTATCTCCCTTTCTATTTGGCTAATTTTTTTTTCATAATCTTGTTTTCTTTTTGATGATTTTTAGTTTTATTTTTTATTTTTTCCTCATTGTCTCTCATTTGATTTTTAACTTCTTTTTTTAAATTTTTTCCTATAAATTCTCTTTGGGAAGAAAACCATTTCACAGTACTCTTTGGGATAGAACCTTTTTTTTTTTTTTTTTTTTTTTTTTTTTTTTTTTTTTTACTTCAGTATCCTGCTCTGAAGATGAACCCCATTTGTCCCTGCTTCCATAGTAAATTTCTATGGTTGGGGTCTTTCTTCTTTGCCAGTTCTTTTTTTTTAATGAGAGTTATTAATGTAAGCATCTCTACATGGTATGGGGAGATGGTACATCTAACTTCACTTCAGCTCTCCCCTCTGACTTGAAACTTAAAACCAAGAACTCCACCCTCCTGCAAGAATTGATATTTTTAACAAGCATTTATTAAGTGCTTACTATGTGTTACACATTGACTTATCTCATTAGATCTTCGCAAAAGTTTGAGACCAAACTTGAATAGGGTTTCCTGACTTCAGGCTTGACACTCTATGCATTATACCACTTAGAATGAGGGGAAAATCTTTAGCCCTATCTCAGGAAGCTTAATTTCTATATCTAACTCTCCTACTGACATGTAGCATTGTTCTCCATTATACTGTTTCTTATTTTTTTCTTTTTAAAAATATTTTATTTTATTTTTAATTTATGGATAAAACATACATTTCCATAACATACTATAATAAAAAAGATAATTGCACATGAAATTGCAAAATGTCCAACTTACTATTCCTTTTAAATATATAATAAAGTTATTATATGACTTTTTTATTCACTCAGAGTTGTTCACAAAACAATATTGCTGTTACTATATACAATATTTTTTGTTCTGCTCATTTTTCTCTTCATTATTTCATTTCATGCAAGTTTATTCATATTTTTATAACATCATCAAGCTCATTTCTTATAGCACAGTAGTATCCTATCACAATCCTCTGAACAGGCAGTTTTTAGATAAAAAAATCAAAACAATTTATAGTCATTTAAAAAAAGTGCTCTAAATCATTATTAAAGTAATATAAATTTAAAAAGCTTGAGATATTATTTTGCATCTATCAGATTGGCTAAAATGATTGAAGAGGAAAGTGACGAATATTATTTTTTCTTAATGCATTGGGTAGTTGAAAGCCTCTGATTCCTTCTCACTCCTCCTAATTCCCTCCTCTCCAGCCATGAAACAAACAGAGTCTGAGGGATCCCTCCTCAACTGGTAACTTTGCATCTGGGAAAACAGGACAGGATCTTCCCAGAGTTGCCTAGCTATTTCCTTTTCTTATTTTAATACCTCTTCACACTGCTCTCTTCTTGTTAGTTCATTCTTTTGATTCCATTGGTAAAATCTCTTTAATATATCTATTATGGGATGTTATACAATCTAGGCACCTTTGTGAATATCCCCCTCATTAGATTGTAAGCTCCTTGAGTTCAATGGTTTTCTCTTATGAAAGTGCTGTTTCCTCTAGGACCTATATTTATTTATTTATTTTGGTGCATTGAACAAGTACCATCTTCTATCTGCATCTAAGGTCCTAACCCTTGGATGAATTCATTTTAGAACTACTTCTTAAATAACCATTCGAACCTAAATCATAAGCATCCCTTGTGTCTACCTATCCTAGTTTCCTGAAAACTCCTTTGCTCTGGACATAACGGTAACCTTATTAGCTCTATTCATTTAGGCTTGCTCTTCACAATATACACTCATCATTCTCTCTTTTTTCATGACTTCCATTAATACTCAGCAGGACAGGTTCAAGGTCTTTTGCCAACTTCTGGAAGCCCCTCTATGATAGGATTCAGAGAACAAGACCCCTAAGAAAATGTTGTAGGGTCATGTTCCAAGGGCCTGAGATTCCATTGCAATATAATTTGGATCAAGGGCCTGGTGACACTTCCCTTGGACCATCTTAAGATCCCATAGCTGATAATAATACTACTAATGGTTTATGTATAATTATGTCCTACCTGAAAGTTTATAAGGTGCTTTATAGACATTATCCAATTTGATCCTCAGAATAAGACTGTTAAATAGGTACTATTATTATGACCACTTTTAAATGAGAAAATTGGTATTCAGAGAATAAATGACTTCTCCGGGGTCAAACATATAGTAAGTTTCTGAAGCTGGATTTGAACTCAAAATTTATATATTTGTTATACTAGATTGATTTTTCATGCGACCTGACAGGGTTTCTTTCCAAGATAGGAGTCCCTGAGATTTCTCAAATATGCTTCTTTTAGACTAGTGATAGAGGAATTAGTAAAACGGAAACAAATTCAATCAAAGGGCCTTTCTTTGAAAGAGGGAACAGAGACATTAGAATAATGACTTCCAGGTATTCAAAGTGATGCCTAAGTAATCTGGTGATAGCATCTTTGTTCAGTAATATTTGGGCTCATTCCATCTCTGATAGCAACTCATCTAAGAACAGAAAAGACAATCAGAGAGGAACAAAAGAAACAGGAATGGCTGTGTGTTCATGGTCATGTGGAAAGAAAAGGCAATCAGTAACAGCCCCTTTTACCTCTCTATCCATCTAGATTTTGGGGCAATTCTTGTCTCTTTTGTCACCAAGGAAAAGAGCTTTCCTCTTCTTTTTGTAAATTAGTAATTTGTCCAAGTCAACCTTTGAATCCAGGCTATTTTTTCCCAACTCTGTTTTTAAAAATTCATTTACTTTTAATACACATTGCTTTATATATCATGGTGGGAAAGAAAAATAAGAGCAAAAGGAAATAAAGCATGAGAAAGGGGAAAAAACAGAAAAAAGAAGTGAGTACAGTGTATATTGCTTTACATTCAATCTCCTTAGATAATTTTCTGGATGCAAATGGCATTATCTATACAAAGTCTATGGGAATTACTTTGGATCACTTAACCACTGAGAAGAACCAAGTCTTTCATAGTTGATCATCCTACATTCTTGTTACTGTGTACAATGTTTTCCTGATTCTGCTTGTTTAATTCAGCATCAATTTGTGTAAATCTTTTCAAGTCTTTCTAAAATCAGCTTGTTCATAATTTTCTATAGAACAATAATATTCCATTATTTTCTTATACCACAATTTATTCAGCCATTACTCAATTAATGGGCATTTACTCATTTTTCAAGTCTTTGCTAGCACATTTTTTGCACATGCGGGTCCCTTTCCCTTCTTCTAAATCTTTTGATCTTTTCACATTGCTTTGAACCTTCTTGATTGGGCACAATTGATTAGCTCTCCACAATATAGCCCCTAACTAATTTTCCTGCTTTATTTCATACCGTTTCTCTTTACATATGTTGCCTATCAGGCAAAGTGACTTAATAACTATTCTCTGGACTCAACTTCTCATCTTTTAGCTCCATGACTATATACCATCTGATTCCCCAGAGAGAATGCTCTGCTCCTTTCACCTCTTTCTCTTAAAATCCTTCATTACCTTCAAAGTTCATCAAAAGTTCCACATCTTACTGGAGGCTTTTCCTAATCTCCTCAATTATTAGTTCACTCTCCTCTCTTGTATTTACTTTTTCTTGTATTTATTTATTTGTGTCCATGTGCACATGTTATATCCCTTGGCTAAATTCACATGCAAATCTATCTGTCCCTGGAGATTATTTTTAGGGAGTTGATTAATATCTTGTTCAATTTCTTTTTCTAATATTGGACTATTTAAGTAATTTATTTCCTCTTCTGTTAATCTGAGCAATCTATATTTTTCTAAGTATTTCTCCATTTCACTTAGATTATCAGATTTATTGAAATATTCTAATTTGCTTTTCATTGGTGGAAAATTCTTCCTTTTCATTTTTGTTATTAACAATTTGATTTTCTTCTTTCCTTTTTCTAATCAAATTAACTAAAGATTTATCTATTTTGTTGGTTTGTATCCCTTGTTGAATGTAAGCTCCTTGAGAGCAGGAAAGTCTTTTATTTTGTCTTCAATGTTTACTTAATATACTTAATACACTAAAGCTACACACATTTGGATATATATATATATATATATATATATATATATATATATGTAATTCACTTATCAACTGCAAGTGTGATTCTGAAAATTTATCCTTGACCAGGGACGTTGGAGGCATCTAGTACAATCCCCTCATTTTGCAAATGAGGGAACTGAAGCAAAGAAGAGGTGCGGTGGACAGAAGGTTGTTCCTGGAGTCAGGGAGACCTTAGCTATAATCTAGCCTCAAACACTGGATGTATGACTTTGCAAAAGTCACTTAACTTCTATTTTCCTCACTTTTCTCAATTATACAATGGAGATAATAATAGCAACTTGCTCACAAAGTTGTTCTAAAACACTGTTCCTGGCACATATTAATAAATGCTATAATTTTCTTTATAATGACCCAGGGATTTGGTCAACATAATAAAAACAAAATGTTTGAATTTTCACTCCTCTAGCTCCAGAATCAATGCTCTTTCTAAGCTTGGTCACCTTGAGTGAGAGTTCTAGGTTACTGTGAAACTAGTAATAAAGAAGGAAGGAAGGAAATATTCCCTGAAGCTTGCAGGGCTTCATGTCTTCTCAGAACTCCCTAGAACTTAGTCATTATAGCTCTCCACAGTCTATCTATGGAGGGAGATGACAGCTCAATTCCTTTAATCTGACACATCTAGTTGGTACCAGGTATGAATTTTGAACACTTAAAATAAATATAGCATCCAAACGTGAGTTACAGAAGTCTGAGAAAAACAACATAGAGGAGTTTTGGGGTGAAAGTATATGTAAGATCTGTGAGCCAATGAGCAAATCTCAACATATTTGGAGAGTTAGACATTTGCCTCATATATAATCAGAGTAATTCACCTACCACCTGAAAGTATGTTCTGAAAATTTATCCTTGACCACAGTGCTATTGAAAGCTATCTAGCCTTGTTTAATTGTTAAGGAAATTGAGGTATCTCTATGGTACAATGAATAGAGCTTTGGACTTGGAGTCTGGGTGACCTGAGTTAAAATGCAACCTCAGATCCTTATTGGCAGTGTGATCTTGGGTATTCCACTTAACATTTATTTGTCTCAGTTAAATAAGACAAGTTTTCCAGGACTGATATGCACTGAAACACAAAAAAGGTTAGTTAAGCAACCAAAGTAATGTAGCTCACAGGAAGTATTTGAAGAAAGGTCTTTTTGATTCCAAGTCAAGGACATCATTATCAACTATTTAAAGGTGCCTCTTTGTGGGAATTATGAACCCTTAAATTTCTCTAATTATTTACATTTTTAAAAAATGCTTGCACACACACTATTATCAGTTGTTCTTCAAATAAACCTGTTATATAGGTTACACAGGTATTTAGGACTGGTAATTAATTTATGGATCTCCCTCTATCAAAACATAATGTCAACACCTCTGAAGTCTATTCCTAGGGTAGAGAGAAGTTAATTAATTTTTCAACAGGCACACAGCCATGCCTTCCTAACTCCATGGCCAACTCTCTTCCCACTATAAAATGCAGTTGAGGAAAATCAGTTGAGCAGAGGAGATTCTTACAACTAATGACTAAGTCCAATATTTACATTTTCAGCTGAACAGTAGCACTCTTTTACCAGAAGATATATGTCATCTTTGTATCTTATTTCTGGTGTCTTGATCAAATGAGATTATATTTGTAAAGTGCTTACCACGGTGCCTGCCATATAGTAGATGCTTAATAAATGCTTATTCCTTTATTCTCCATTCATGGTTAGATTTTTGAAACAAATTGTCTCTAAATAGCCAGTAGATGGCATCAAGCAGTTTTTCTTTTTAATAAATACCATCCTATCTGGTCAAATCAATAAAAATATGCAGACACTAATGAGATTTTGTTTTATCTCCACTTTTAATTATATATCCTGATAAATTTAGATTTAATAACTATGCTTTTATAATTATTGCATAATTTTACGTAAGTTCTCAAAAATATAAAATTTGGTTCAGCAGTATTTCTAAGGAATCTATAGGCTAATGATTTTTTATCTTAAAAGAATAAAAGAAAAAAAGACCTAGAATGCTACTGTTATTTTTAAATGATGTTGCAAAGTAAATGGCTCTTCTAATGCCTTGTAAATTAATTGAATATAAAGAAATGGCTAAGGCAGGAATAGTGTGGGTGGAAATCCTGGGAGTGCCAATAGTGTACCATGAATTGTAATATGAAATCATCCCTCACTCAGTCCAACGTAGAGGTGAGCCAGCACTCTTGAAAGCTATGTCAGCAGACTGATAGCTCTGTCAGAAGGAATACGGGAAAGGCTTCTGGCACAGGACACTTGATTGCTTATATGTTTGTTGCCCAAGGTCAGTCTAGCCAAATTCTGAGAGGCTTGTGGCCAGATTGACCATAACAGGTTAAATATTTTGACCATAGTATCTTACAAAGACCATCCATTAAGATAAAGAGGAATCATCAATTGAGGAACTATTCACTCTGACAAAATTGTGGACTTTTGGAGCCTTATAGTTCTAAATCTTTGATGTTACAGACATATTCTGCCTGCTTTATTAGATCTTAGATACAAGACTGAGATATCTCAGACTCGTGGAGGAATGTGGATTTTGTGAGTATCTCAAATCAGAAGCTGTTAAGACTGAGAGCAAGATGGTCTTGGGGAAGAGAGCTTGATTTGTGGAATCACCATAGGAATTCCCTTCTGTTATTGGAGCCCTTTGTTTTTATACACCCAAAGACACTAAAACTCAAATATTAAATGTACCTCACTAGAGTATCCATTGGAATCTCAATAATGCCTTTTTTGATGTTCCCAAAAAGTAATCTTTGATGAAGGGCACATGTATTTACATGCACACATACTTAGTTTGATATTATTAATTGGTTTCATGAAAATGAAATTACATAAAGCATTGTAGGAAGCAGTTATCTACCATTTATTTATTTATTTATTTATTTATTTGTTCATTCATTCGTTCATTTATTTATTTATTTATCTATCCATCTATTTATTTATTTATTTTTTTATTCATTCATTCATTCATTCATTTATTTATCTATCTATCTATCTATCTATCTATTTATTTATTTATTTATTTATTTATCTATTTATTTATTTATTTTTTTTACTGTATCACCAGCCTCCCCACCATAGGGGAAAAAGGAAAACAAAATTTTTGTACAAATATACATGGTCAAGAAAAAGAAATTTCATATATTGGCCTTGTCTCAAAATGGATCTCTCTCTTTCCCTCTTTTTCTCTCTCTCTCCTTTCCTTTCTCTCTCTTTCTCTTTTTTTCTCTCTCAACAATAGCATTTTATTTTCAAAATAAATGCAAAGATATTTTTCAACATCCACCCTTGCAAAACATTATGTTCCAAATTTCCTTCCCTTCTTTTCCTTCACCCCTCTCTCCTAGATAGTGAGTGATCAAATATATGTATTTCCATACTATGCTGCAAAAGAAAAATCAAACCAAAAAGGAAAGAAAAATTAGAAAGAAAAAAACAAAAACAAGGAAACAACAACAAAAAGATGCAAATATTATGTCATGATTCACATTCAGTCCCCCTCATCCTCTTTCTCAATGCAGATGGCTCTCTCCATCACAAATCTATTGGAATTGGCCTGAATCATCTCATTGTTGAAAAGAGCCAAGTCTATCAGAAATATCACATAATTTTGTTTCTGTGTGTCATGTTTTCCTGGATCTATGCATTTCACTTAGCATCAGCTCATACAAGTCTCTTCAGACCTTTCTGAAATTCTCCTACTGATCATTTTAGTAGAACAATAATATTCAATAACAAACATAACATAACCCAACCATTCCCCAACTGATGGGCATCCACTCAGTTTCCAGTTCCTTGCTACTACAAATATTTTTGCACATGTGGGTCCTTTTCTCTTTTTTACTATCATTTTGGAATATAGAGCCAGGAGAGATCAAAGAGTATGCACAATTTAATATCCCTTTGGGTGTAGTTTCAAATTGCTCATCAGAATGGTTGGATCAATCAAAATGGTTATATATAATCACCCCTCTGTGAGGAGGTGGGCAGCATCTTCAGTCCTCTGATTGTGGTTAATCTCATTGAACTGATCAGTTCTTAAGTTTTTCCAAACTGCTCATTTTTACAATATTGTTGGTATAATAAAATTAGTCTCCTGATGTTTGCTCACTTCACTATATATTAGCTTTTTCAAGTCTTTCCAGGTATCTCTGAAGAGAAAAAGAAAAAAAAAGTTTTTCTCTTAAAAAAATTTCTTATATTAAAAGTGTAATTTGTTCATCCATTTCCTAAGTGATGGACTTCCCTTAAATTCCACTGTATAAATTAATGAATGCTGCACCTGGAATCAGGAAGACCTGAGTTCAAATTCAACTATACAGACACTTATTAGGTTTGTGACTGTGGGCAAATTACATAAACTTTGTCTGATTCTGTCTCCTCTTCCATTAAGTGGGAGTTATAATAACATTTATTCCCTTGCAGGATTGTGGTGAGTATAACATAAGGTAATTGTATATTAAAAACCTTAATATTGAAATTTAAATAATTTTTAAATAATTTAAATAAATGCTTATTATTAGTAATAATATGAGCTATGTTACAAAGATTTTGGTAATAATAAAATATATATGATAAATAAATAATGATAAAATAAAGATACTCAATGAAACATTGAAACCAGAATATATTAGATGGTGACTGAGAAGTTATTGCCAACAAGGGAATTTGTTAATAAAGTTTCTTGCCTTCAAGGGAAGCCATAGTGTCAAACTACTATTATTGCCCATGTAGTTGGATTGTTGTATAGCTACTTTGCTATTTTTGGTCAATCTTACTACTGATTTGGTCAGATTTGGTGAAATGACAACAGTCAGTGTTGAAGTCCATGAGATTATTGGATAAAACAGGTCCCTGTTGGGCCATTCCACTTGATAGGAAAGAAAGAAAGAATGGGGACTTATATGTATCAGAGATTATAGGGTTATAGCAAGATTTGATAGATCTAGAGAGGGAAAACATGACTAGGAATGAGGGGAAGCATAAACTTTAAGTTAATACACCAGAATTTAGGCTGGGTTCAAGTCAAAGCCAAGAGTTTACAGAAACAACCAATCCTAAGCAAAAAGTCATGAACTCAGCCCAGGAGCAGGTAAAAGGTGATGGGATCCAAAGTTGGAGGGAACAACCTGAGTAGCCAGAATAGCCATCATGAAAAAGGACAGGGGGAAGCAGGAAATGTCAGCTAATGATAGTTTATTTCACAGAAGGAAGTTTAAAAGAGCAATGGTATCTACTATCAGCATCTATTCTTCACACAGCTGTGGGTCTGGACAGCCATGACTGATTGTTGTATTAGATGGACCTGACGAAAATAAGAGGCAATCTAAACAGAGGCATAGGGAAAGGCAGAACTGAAAACAGATGCTGGGCAAAGTAGGCTCTCCACAATTGTTGATTGATTGATGTTTGATTAGATCCTTAGATTATTCTCCCAGTCAATATCTGGTGCTTTTCAACTGATTCAGCACAAAGAATGGGGTTAATTAAGGATTCATCTCTTACAGTATTCATGTAGTCACTTGTGCATAGTTTCACTTACATTGTTTGAAAAACTGACTGTATTTTCTTATAAAAATAAAATTAAAAAATAATATTAAATCATAATTTTAATGGGAGTCACAAAGAATAAAGAATGCTTTTTTCTGTTCTTCTTTTCAGAGCTTCTTTTTAAAACTACATTATGTTGCCCAACAAGCCAAAAGCATTTACCATCTTTTGCCTGTGTGTTATCAAAAACCGCAGCCAACTCAGGCAGTTCAGGAGAGGAAATGAACTGTTTGATTGTCATCATACAGACTGAAGGTCTGGTTGGCTGAATTTTTTTCCACAACTCAAAAGGAATCATGTACACATAGGCACAGGCCAATAGATTCTTTATCTGTCTGCACAATGCCAAAATAACCAGATTGTCAGTGAAAAAGCCCTCAACAATATAATAACAGGTTAGCGCTTTTATGTTAGACTGAGCGATATTTTTTAAATGTGCTGGATAGTCGTTTAACTCAATTTTTTTTTTGTTTTTTTCCATTGTTTTATTCCATTGTTTGTTAGTGCATTGGAACTACTAGTTGATAAAAGTTCTGCCTTAATACAAAGGACCTTGTAACTATTGACCACATCTCTTTTATTCAGTGAATTAAAAGAAAATTTCTAGTACTTTAAAAAGATAAGATAGTGGTGCATGTTTTCATTATTGTAATGCTAGCCTTTAAGATGAATTCACTCAGTTTTGTTGATTCTAGTTTTACACCTTGTGGACTAAAGAAAAGAGTGAAATTTGTAAAATATTATTGTAACATCTCAGTTTTTTTAAATGCATGGGCACATGGTAACCCAGACAAAAGGAACAACCAAGTGTCATCACAATGTTGGAGGAATTCTATTCTATCCTGGATGAGATTAATTTTAGGTGAGATTAATTGGGAAAGCCTTGGAAATAGAGTTAGGATATCCCAGCTTGAATGACTCATTTAATATCTTTCCACTTTAGTTTCCTCATCTATAAAATGAGGATAATAATACTCTACTTGTACCACCTTTTCTCCCTTCCTCCTTTCTTCCAGCTCCCTGAGACAGTAAGCAATCCAGTATAGGTTAAAAGTGCAATTCTCAACAAATTTCCATATTTTTGTGCTGTGCAAAAAAAAAAAATCAGATCAAAAGGGGAAAAGAAAGGAAAAAAACCCAAAGAAACAACAACAAAACGGTGAAAATGTTATGTTTTATTCATATTCAGTCTCCACAATCCCCTTTCTGGATACATAGGGCACTTTCTAACCCAAGTCTATTGCAATTTCCTTGAATCACCTCATTGTTGAAAAGAGCCAAGTCCAACATAGTAGCTCATCATATAATCTTGTTTTATAACCCTTTGAGTATAATTCCAAATTGTTTTACAGAATGGATTAGATCATTTCTCAACTCCACTAACAACACAGTTTTCCTATGTACCTGCCAACATTTATCATTACCTTTTTTTGAGGAAGATATGTGTTTAAATCTGATCTCAGGAACTTATTAGCTATGAGTTCTTGGGCAAGTCACATAACCTGTTTGCTTTAGTTTCCTCAACCAAAAGTGACAATAATAACAGCATTCACTTCTCAGAGTTGTTCTAAGATTTCAACCCCCCCCCGTATATTTGTAAAATATTTAGTATATTACCTGGCACTACTATATAACATATATCACTACTATAATAGGTGCCATATAAATGCTTAGTATTTTTCCCCTCTAAGGTAGCAATTTGTCATCCGTTAGTATATGAAGGATAGAAAGCTTCTGGTATTTAATTCTGTCCACTTATGTTCGTCTTTCTGGATAGTTTGGTAGTGATAAAATTTGCAACCTACAGTGATTTATTGCAGAGATTCAATTTTTACTTTGCAAAATATGTATTGATTAATAAGTCTCAGCTCTGATTTTTGTTAACATTGTTAGGGATTTTGTTTGGACAAATTCTAGATTGGTATAGTTAAGTTTGGTGCTGCATAGATGTTACATGCTCTAAATGTATTCTTCTCTGTATGGATTCCCAGGATGCCAGCCTTTTTGCACTTTTTTCTTGACATCCTCACAGCAGCATTGACCTAGAGTTGAAAGTGACTACAGGCATCTGTAGTCCCCTCACTTTACAGATGATCAGGCCTAGGGAGGTCAAGTGTCTTGCCAAAGATTACATATATAGAAAGTGGAAAGCCAGCAATTAAACTCAGAAAACTTGATGCTAAGTTCAATTACCTTTTGAATTTTAAAAATAATAAATTTACTCTGATGAAATGCAGACCTCACATTATTATCACTGGAGAAAGTAACTGTTTAATGCATTTTTCAGTGTAGTTCTCTAACTTAAAACTCTCATTTATTTGAAAGGCCTACTCAATTCTGTTCAGAAGTCATGATAATTGATTTAAGATTAACCATGCTAGAAGCACAGTGGGCTAATATGGTCTTCTTGGAAGTTGTCTCTAAGAGATTTTAATATCAATTGTTCTTGACATTAATGTGTTAGGCATATTTTTAAATAAAGAAAAAATTTGCATGAGGACAAATACTTTAACTTTTTTTGGTACTTTAATATATATTTGCATTGTATGACTGAACCATGAGTATGGAATTGAATCAAAAGCAATACAATAATCAATAAAGGCAATATGAAAACTGAAACTTTTCATATGCTGTTTTCCTGTAAATATTTATAGTTTGTTTGAAGGATAAAAGTTCTGAATGTTTTGTATGAAACACAAAAATACAAAATTGGCCTTTATTTTGAGGGGTTCTTGATCTCATTCTTGATAAAATTTTATTATTTATTACCTCTACCTTAATCTCTTTTCTTCTTTGTGATAGCCTCAAGCTTGTATCAGAGAGGAAACTAGTAAAGCACTTTGCTAGTAAATCATATGCTATTGTGAAGCATTTGAAGCAATTATGGGTCTCATCTGAGTATGAATTTCTAGTTTTTATAAGACGCTAGAATTTCAGTTCCTATTTATTTGATTTAACCATTATGTTAACATTCTCAAGCCTTCTGTTTCAGCTTTGATCCAGCTTGAACTTTCATCATTTTGTACTGTTCTCAGTTATGTTCTCAGTTCTCAGATCTGAAATGTTACATGTCTCCCTTCATTAGAGGTTCTCCCTTTCCTCTAATTTCTTTTTTTTTTTTTCTCAAATCTCTATAGTCTTAGATTGTTCCTAAATTATGTTGTTCTTTGGTGGTGCTTTTGGATTTTGCTTTTAACTATTAAGGGGATAAATAATTTTTGATATGCTGTTATTTTTTTGTATTCTATTCTGCAGTGTTTTTCTTTGCCTAGATTTGGTAATATAGTATAGAGAATATTAAAGCTATCTACTAAACCCATTGGCTAGATATTAGTCTTCTAATATTTTTCCATTGGTCTTAAATAGTTTTAAATTAATATAGTATTTATTTTTATTTTTGTGAGGCAACTGGGGTTAAGTAACTTGTTTAGGCCATAGATCTAGTAAGTGTTAAGTGTCAGAAGCCAGATAGTAAATGCTTTATCCATTGCATCATCTAACTGCCCTAGTTAATATAGTATTTATTTATCTTCCCTTTGTCAACTGCTTGTGGAAGTCTCACAGGGTCATGAGGCGCAGGGGCTAGAGAAAAAAGAATATGGGGAAGTAGAAAAGGTTCTTTTACACGTGGGGAGGGCTATCATGAGGCCCAAGAACCCTGTGGCCATAGACAAGGCAATGCCTGGGATGGTGTAGGAGAGGAGCTGTTGCTTCAGTAACAGCTTCCTGCAATAAGCAATGATGAGAATTCCAAGTACAATCCCAGATTTCGGTATAGATCTTGGCCCTAGAGCCTGCTACCCCTACAAGGGTATTTCCAGCCCCATTGAGCTTGGCTGCCGGGTCACTGGAAGCTGTATCTGGGAATGGCTGAGGTCAGGGGCCCTTGAGGCTGCAAAGATTTCTTTTGTTTGAATTTCTGGTCAATTCAGCACCACTGCAGATAATCAAAGATTCAGCAGCTGAGAATTTGTCACAAGGGCAGCAGTAGGAAGCAAAAAAGCTGCCTATAGTGTAGACAAGCCAATAGTTTTTTCTGACATGATGATATTTCCAATTACATGTAAAGACAGTTTTCAACATTTATTTTTGTAAGATTTTTGATCTTTGAGACATCTGCATTCAGACAGAGGACTGCGGGAACTGCATGTGGATCACAACATCATATTTTCACCTTTTTTATTGTTATTTGCTTGCATTTTGTTTTCTTTCTTATTTTTTTTCTTTTTTTAAATCTGTTTTTTTCTTGTGCACCATGGTAATTGTGGTAATATGGATAGAAAAACTGCACATGTTTAACATATTGGATTACTTGCTATGTAGAGAAGGGGATGGGGGAAGGGAAGGAAAAAAAATGGGAACAGAAGCTTTTGCAAAGGTGATGCTGAAAATTATCTATGCTTTTGAAAATAAAAAGCTTTAATTTCTAATAAAAATTTAACCCCCCCCAAAAAAAGATTTTTGATCTTCAATTTTTTACTTCCCCCTTCTCCAAGACAGCAAGAAATCTGATATAGATTGTACATAACTTCCATATTTATCAGGCTGTTAAAGAAAAATCAGACTAAAAGGGAAAAAAAAACGCATGAAAGAAAAAGCAAAAAAAAAAAAAAAAAAAAAAAAAAAAGGTGAAAATAGTATGCTTTGATTCACATTCAGTTTCCATAGTTTTCTCTCTGGATACAGATGGCATCTCTATCCCAATCTATTTCTTCCCATATTTTTCAATGACGTTAAGATAGAAGTGATTATTTATACTGAACACCGGTGGAACTATTTCACAAGTGGATAAAATAACTGCTTTGTATAGTACAATAAAAGAATTAGGATATAACCTTATCCTTTCGGGTAGAAATTCTTACATTGTGCATGTGTGTGTGTGTGTGTGTGTGTGTGTGTATATCTGTGTGTGTGTATCAGACTCCTCTGGAAGTTTTGTGAAGCCTTTTTCAGAACTGTATTTTTTAAACACATAAAACAAAGTATTCAGGATTACAAAGGAAACCAATTATGATGAAGTACTATATATATATATATATATATATACATATATATATTTATATATACACATACATTTATACATGTATGTGTGCATACATATAAACTTGCATTTATTTATTTATTCATCCATTTGACAAGCATTCATTATGTATCCACTATGTGCCAGGCGTTTGTGTAGAAATGAAGGATACAAACATAAAACAGTCTTGGACTTTGAAGAACCCATTCCTTACCAGAGATGAATTACACATATAAACTAAAACAAAAAGTTCTATGTATTTAGTCTTGCAGTCTGACAGAGGCAGAATTGCCCTTGAAAGTGTAGTTATGAAACCGAATAGCCAATAACTATGTTTCCAGTTAGAGAAAATTCTTTAAGAAATCATCCCTGAGTCAGGAAAGGTAACTTTGTCCTCTGAGGTTCCCAGAGCTATCCCAGATCCTCATGTCCCAAATAAGAGGACATAAGTAAATGCAAAGGACAAAACCAACCACATGCAGTATTAGAAATGGGTGGCCAGATTTCTCCATATATATTTGTTTTTTTCCCCCTTACTGTTCCAGTCAACTGAGAGAGTGTCCATGATTAAGAACAAGAACAAAAATAACCTCATATTTTACCTCTTTAGTTTCCACCACTCCATTGTCCCAGGAGGCAGCAAGAGTTTAAGTCACTATCATGACTGCTGCTTTTTGAGGGGCCAGGAAAAGATTTATATCCCTTCCCTTGGCTCTCTTGAGAAGGAGATAATTAAAACTTCCACTGTGGAGGAAAGGTCTTCCTCCAGTCCTGATCTTTCCTTAGCTTCTTCTCATCTTGAACTGGGAAGACAGACAACTTCCTAAGTCTTTGGAGACTTAGACACCAGGCAAAAAAGCCAGTCCAGTGTTTCCAGAATGACTGCTAACAGTCACAAAGAACATAAAAGGTAATGTTGGTGGGATGGGGGGCACACTGACAGCTTGGGGAATCAGGGAAGACAAGCTGGGGAAGCTAAGCTAGGATGAAGGAGGCAGAGACATCAAGAAAATACAACAGGTGTGAAGAGGGTTCTTTCAGGACTGAGAACAGGGTGACCTGGAGTGAGGGGTCCTAGATGCATCGCCAGCAGATTAGTCGACCTTGGCTCTGATAGCTAACTATTGACTTATTGCCACACTCCTCTGGGTACTCAATGGGACATAAACCCATCTGCTTGGCCCAGCCCTGACAGAAAATGTGATTTAGGACAGTCACTGTGATTTCTGGGTTAGATTCCAAACAATTTGGAACACTGATCCTTTTGGCTAGGCACATAAAATGTTGTCCTCCTCTGCATAGAGACAAAACTGAGAGCCTCTCTCAGGATTTCCAAAGGTTTCTGTGGGCCATTGGTCCTGGAGGGTATACCAGGACAGGGTCTAAAAGAATTATTTCCAGCAATCCTTTGGCAGGATGAATTCTCCAAGCTGCCATAGAGTTCTCTCATATATTCTCTCTACTCTTTTCTTTTCCTGTCATCTCTCTCTCTCTCTCTGTCTCCCTCTCTCTCTCTGTCAGTTTTGTCTGGTCTCTGCCCTTGTGGCAGTGGTTTTGAAGATAGAGTTGATTGGGTTGGGGAGAACAAAGTCAGATTTTCAAATAACTGTGATATATTTTTTAATTTGTTCCATTTATTTGACATTTTATTTTTCCAGTTATATGTAAAACAATTTTTAACATTTGTTTTTAAAAATTTGAGTTTGATTCTCTCCCTCTCTCCTCCCCAAACCCCACTAAGAAGGCACATATAAAGTTATGCAAAATATTTTCTGAAAAGTCATGTTGGAAAAGAAAACATAGATCTCCCCCCTACCAAAAAAATCTCAAGAAAAATAAAATAAAAAATATTCTTCAATCTGTAGTGAGATATAATCTGTTTTTTTTCTAGGTATGGATAGCGTTTTTCATCAAAGGTCCTTTAGAGTAGTATTAATCACTGGATTACTAAGAATAGCAAAGCTATTCACAACTGATCATTCCACAGCATTGGTATTACCTACATTTCACTTTGCAAGAGCTCATAGAAGTCTTTTGATGTTTTTTCTGAATGCATCCTGCTCATTATTTCCTGTAAAACAATGGTATTCCATCATATTCACACATCATAATTTATTTAGCCATTTCCAATTGATGGACATCCTATCAATTTCTAACTCTTTGTCCTGAGAAAAGAGATGCTATAAATATGTTTGTACACATATATCCTTTTCCTTTTAAAAATAATATCCTTTGTTATACTACCTAATAGTAGTTTTGTTGGGTCAAAGGCTGTGCATAATTTTATAGCCTTTGGGGCATAATTCCAAACTGTTCTACAGAATGGCTGAATCACTTTACAAATTCCACCAACAATGCATTAATGCCTCATTTTTGTGGGTCTTATATTTCCAAGGCAATTTTATCTCACATTTCACAGTGGTTGATGCAACTTATTTAGTGAAAAGTATATTATTGTTTGTCATCAGTAAAGGATTTATAATTGATAGCAACTTCAGGTGCTATAGCTTACATTGTAAAATGCTTCCCATCAATTTCTATTTTCCTTTTCACTTACATAAGCAAGTATTTGGGGGAGATTATTTCAGTTCATCACATTTTCAATTTTAAAATGCTAGAGTTTTATACTAAAATTCCATCTATTTTGTTTGTAAATGTTTTTATAGTTTTGCAGGAACCATAGACATCTTTTTTAGAAGTTGGTAAAATAACAGATTTGTCATCAGACAGTATAATATACTAAATGGAGTTCCAGCCTTGGAGTCAAGAAGACTTGGGTTTGATACTTCCTGTCTATGGCAACCCAAGAAAACCATTAAGTTAGCTCTCCAAACCTCAGTTTATTCATTTGTGAAAAGGGGGTAATACCAACTTGTTACCTAATGAGATTGTTATGAAAAATAAAAGGGGAAAATATATGTAAAGCACTTGGAATCCTTAAAGTGTCATATGAGTTAGCAGTTATTATTATAAGGATGAAGGGGTTAGAGATTTGAAGTTGGTGTTAGAAAGATCAGAATTCAAGTAAGTCTTCAGATAATTAGTAGCCAGGTGACCCTGAGCAAGGCATCTAACTTCTGTCTGCCTCAGTTTCCTCCTATGCAAAATGGGAGCAATAATAGAATTTACCTGCCAGGGTCATTATGAGGATAAAATAAAACATTTGAAAAGTGCTTTGAAAACCTTAAAGTACTTTGAAAGTGCTAGCCATTGTTATTGTCACTGTAAAACCTTAGATCTCAGTTTGCTCCTATATAAAATAAAAGGTTGGACTAGATCTCTGAAATTCCTTGTACCTGTAGATTAGTGCTAGAAATATAACTTTTTGAGGTTGGAGATTTCTTCGTAGTTTGTCTTTTTTTTATCCCCAGTCCTAGGTATTAGGACACTTAATAAATGTGTAATGAATCAATCCTGTTTATTACAGGTCAAGTTAGAAACCACTACCCTTCAACTTTTTTTCTCCTTCTGCATTTAGGACTCGATGCATAAAGAAAATCTGCTTGTATTTGTCAGAATCTTGGCTATTAACATTTTTGCATTCTTGCCTTTTTGATTGTACCCAATTATCTATAATGAGCATTGGTGCCAAAAATATTGATGGTTAAAATAAAACCCAACAATAGCTAAAAATCTCTCATCAACCTAAGAATTTAAATGGATGCTGATTAATTTACATATACTCTGCCAAGATAGAAAGACAATCAATCAACTGATTACAGGTTACTAAGTGTTGGTCCTTTTTAATGATTTATTCTAATTCAATAAAAAGCCATATGTTCAGTAGAAATCTATTCCTAATGCTTCTCTACATTAGTTGAATGGATATGTGTGCAACTTATATAGAAAACAAAGTAGGCAGAATTAGCATGTGGAGGACTCCACCGTTTGAGAAATACTATCCTAGAATATAACTCAACTCAATTCCATTCAAAACATTTAAGTACGCATTATATCTGAGGTCCTGGTGATACATAGATAAATACTATTTAGTATGTATTAAGCATCAAAGAATGGTCAAAAGCAAGGGAAGTATGAGGAGAGAGGAATCATTTCTGTTTTGAGGGATCAGATAAGATTCCATAGTGGAAGTACCTTTTGAACTACCCTTGAAGGATTTAGAGTTATTTCTCTATATCTATTTTATTCTTTTTTGTTCAATTTTATTTATTGTTTTGTCATATTTTAAATTCTGAAATATCTCTTTTCCTCTCCTCATCTTGCATTAGAGAAGACAACCATTTGACACAAATACATGTGCACATAAACATACACATATCTATATCTATAAATAAAACAATACTATGCATACTTCTATTTATCAGTTCTTTCTCTGGAAGTGGATAGCATCTTCCTTCATATGATCTTTATAGTTAATCTCAGTATTTATAATGCTCAGAGTAACTTTTATTGTTTAAATATTGCTATTACTGTGTACAAAATTATCTTGGTTCTAGTAATTTCACTCTTCATTATTTCAGTCTTTTCATTAAAACAAAACAAAAAAAAAACAAAAAAAAAACCTGCACATCATTTCTTAAAACATAGTAGTATATCACAACTTGTTTAGCCATTCTCCACTTGATGGACATTCCCTCAATTTTTGGTTCTTTGCCAGTACAAAGAGAGCTGCTATAAATATTTTAGAATATCTAGGTTCTTTTCCTTTTCCCCCTGATTATACTGGGAAACAGACCTAGTAGTGGTATTTCTGGTTCAAAGGGTAAATGCTTTGGATATAATTCCAGATTGTTTTCCAAAATAGTTGGATCAGTTCAGCAGTCCACCCATAGTGTATTAGTTTCCCAGGTTTTCCATATCCCCTCGAATATTTGACACTTCCCTTTCTATCATTTTAGTCAATCTGATAGGTATGAGATAATATCTTGGAGTTATTCTAGTTTATGTTTCTCTAATCAAAAATAATTTAGAGCATTTTCACATGACTCATCATTGAGAAACTGCCTATTCATATCTTTTGACTATTTTCAATCAGGGAATGACACATTTTGTAAATTTTACAAAATTCTTTATATATTTGAAATAATAGACCTTTATGTCTGAGAAATTGTCTGAAATCCCCCCCCCCCAATTTCTTCTTTCTTTCTAAACTTGGATACTTTAGTTTTATTTGTGCCAATCCTTTTTAATTTAATATAATCAAAATTATTCATTTTATAATACAATACTCTATATCTCACTTATTCATATATTCTTATTCTATCCATAAGTCTAATAGGTAATATGTTCCATATTCTTATTCTTCTAATTTACTTAGGATATCTGCCTTTATATCTATGTATCTATTTTGACTTTGGTAAAAGGTATAAGATAAGATAGATTTTGTCTATACCCAATTTATGCCAGACTGATTTTCCATTTTCCCAATATTTAAACCAAATAATGATCCCCAAAGCTTAAATCTTACATTTGTCGAACACCAGATTATTGTAATTATTTATTACTATGTATTGTATATCTACTCTGTTGTACTGATTCACTTTTTTGTTTCTTAGCCAGTGCCAGATAGATTTGATAATTGCTGCTTTGTAATATAGTTAAGATCTGATACTGCTAAAATCTTCATTTTTCTTTTTTCCCCCCCATTAATTCTTTTGGTATTCTTGATCTTTTCTTCTTTCAAATAAATGTTATTATTTCTTCTAGGTCAATGAAATTTTTTTTGGTAATTTAATTGGGATAACATTGAATAAATAGATGACATTGAATAAATAGATTAGTTTGGGTAGAATTATTATTTAAATATATTGGTTCTGCCCACCTATGAACAATTAATATTTTCTAATTATTTAAATCCAACTTTATTTGTATAAGTCTTTTATAATCATGTTTAATGTACTTCCTGGGTTCATCTTGGCAGGAATTTATTGTTGTTTGTGGTTATTTTAAATGAGTTCTCTTTTACTATCTTTTTTGCAGGATTTTGTTGGTTCCACACACACATGTGCTGATATTTATATAGTGTTATTTTTATATACTGCTACTTTGCTAAAATATTTGATTATTTCAATTAGCTTTTTGGTTGAATCTCTAGGATTTTCAAGCATATCATCATTCTATCTACAAAAAGATAGTTTCATTGCCTATTTTTATTCCTTCAGTTTCTTTTTCTTTTCTCATGTTATTGCTAGTACAATATTGAATAATATTGGCGATAATGAGCATCCTTGTTTAACCTCTAATATTATGAGGAAGACTTTTAGCTTATCCCTATTATAAATAATGCTTGCCAATGATTTTAGGTAGATTCGTCTTATTTTAAGGGAAAATATCTGTTTATACCTAAGCTTTCAAGTCTATTAAATAGGAGCAAGTATTGCATTTTGTTGAAGCCTTTTTCTGTAACTATTGATAAAATCATATGATTTTTGTCCCTTTTGTTATTGACACAATCAATTGTGTTAATAGTTTTCTTTATTTCAAGGTAGTTCAAAAAGTGAAAATATTGAGGGAATCTAGCCTGTACATATAAAGATCAGCAAGAGGCATCAGGATGAGTGCAGAGATTAAAACAGCAGTCATGTATAGCTATCACATATTGTTTATGAAAAAAAAGTAGTATGAAATAAGAGTGGAGGATTCAGAAGACCATGAATTACAATCTGAATCATCAGAGTTTTTCCCCTATAGGTGACAAAACATGATAAGGGTCCATTTCCTTAGGAAGGTAATTTTGGTAGTTGTATGTTGGGCTCTTTAGATAGGAGTTAGATACAGGGAAAACAGCTACAAGATTATTACAAAGGTCTAGTTAAGGATAAGTAAAAGTCAAAACTAGAGCAATGATGATGAGAATAAAAAGGGAATGAAGATAGACCCAGCTATACTGGAAGCAAGCTACTACATATTATATGGCCACTTCTGTTTCTTATCTCACTGTTGTGTCTCTTATTTCACTGTTGGCATAGCAACTTGCGTGAAAGTATGCCTTTAAGTCTACGGAAGATCGATCATATTATCATTTCCTGTCCCATGCTATTTAATTAGGTGTCTTTTTCTTTGTATGAACACATTCTGTTATGGTCTAGGAAAAGAAAATATAGGCAGGGGCTCAAAAGCTATAGTTTTGGAGAGGATGCTAATGCATACTCAAAACAATGCCTCAAACTTAGGATAATAATCAGAGTACCCAGATGTAAGGATTACCCAAAAGGTTATATTAAGAAAAGGACAGGTAGATTCAATTAGAATAATGCCTAAATTTTGCTTTATTTGACCATTTCTTCGACTATTCTGGTCCCAAAGATAATCTTTACAGCTGCCTTCAGTAACAAGTTGACCTTTCCATTTTATTTACTGATTTTTTTGAGCACCATGGAGAAGAGAAACAAAACTACCAAAAATGATCTCAAAATTGGCAGGTGAGTCAAAGGAAAGGAAGAATAAGATGTGGCCATTATAATAGTAGCACTTAAATGTTTTCTCAGGGAACAAATTGTGCTTTGAAAGCAGAATATGTATTTATGTTAATTTCTAACTCCGGAGAGAATTGCAGTGCTGTCATATTTCTCTGATGGTTTATTACTTTGGTTCCAAAATGGCCAAATGTTTAGATGCTTCCAGTGTGCTGCTGACTCATATTTCCATAAGTAAATTTGCCTTTATCTAGCAAACTTCTAACATAGCATTAGTCTTCTATTACAGATCTAAGAACTGCCATTTTCCTGTTCTTTATGTCCTCTTCTTCACTTCTGATATGAACAATGTCTCACTCAATACTTCCTAAATCCTTTTTTGGCTGTCCAGAATCTATTTACATTGTTTGTACTTTGTAGAATTTGTGATGACGCCCCATTATGGCCTTGAAATATAGGCTAGCAGAGAAATCTCCCTTAATGACTCTTCCCCATCTCATAGTGGGCAGAGGGAATAGCAACCTGTTTTTTATTTTTTCAATGATGAGTTTTAAGCACTCTAGCAAGTGCTTAATAAATGCAAGTTGATTCAATGGTTGTAGGGTTGCTCCAGAGTGTATAGAATGTCAAACCTGGAATCAGTAAGATACCAATTCAAATTTGGCTTCAAATACTTATTAGCTGTGAGATCTTGGGCACTTTATTCTATTTCTGTTTGCTTCATTTTTCTTATATTTAAAATAGAGTAATGATAGCACTAACTTCCAGGGATGTTGTGAAGATCAGATGATAAAATTTGTAAAGTACTTAGCAAGGTGATGATACATTGTAAGTAAAATGTTCACTGTTAACTGTTATTGTTATTGTTATTATTTCCATTGGAATTTCTCATAATGCAAAGTGATTTTGGGATTCAGAGATTGTAGGATGATTTACAAGAAATCATCTTTTCATTTTGGAGTCCTGTAGGTAATACGTTTTAGGTATATTATTTTTATAGTGTTTTATATCATCTTATCACATGTATCATTTTATAGTGTTTTACATATATCATTTCATTTGAGTTTCATAACAATTCTAAGTGTATATTTCCCCCATTTTTCAGATCAGGAAACTAAGCCTCAGAGACACTAAATAATCTGTTCTCCATATGACATTAATGACAGAGCCAGAGCTACAATAAGTCTTATAATTCCTCAGTTTTCTTTCTATAATAATGATTTCCTTTCTAGTAGAGATTTTAAATACTTTTTTTGTTTTGGCAATGGATCCTTTTGATACTTTGTTGAAGCCCATGGACACATTCTCAGAATAATGCTTTTGAATACATAAAACACATAATTATCTACATTAAAACATCAATATCTATATCTGGAATAATTTCTAAACTTTTGTGGGAGTAATATACCAAGAAAACAACAAAAAAGTAAAAAATACAAATGTTGATACATTGAATTTATGGGAAATAGTAGGTTAAGTTTCAGTGACTACCAAAAACTATAATCTTTCACTAAACATTGCTAAAAATATACCTTCTATACTATTCTTTAAAATAAAATATTAATTTTGATGTGTTCTTTTCCTAACACAGTAACTGTGAAATAACCCACCAAATGCAGTAAACAAAAGAAAATTGGTAACATGCAAAATATTTTTCTTGCTAGGAATTCCCTAGAATTGCAACCTTTTGGTTAGTTTCCCAATAATAACAAATATTGATTTCAGACAATAATCACTTTTCTTGATATATGAAACATATAGTTCCATAAAACATAACAAATAATTTTTTTACAATTAAAACATTTTAAACCTGAATCTTACCTTCCACTGTAAACCTCTCTACCTTGGCTGCCCTCAGAAAATCAAGAGTGAAGTTGCTGAGATTTTAGTCCCCATTGTTGGTAAATGACAAGACTAGCAAGGTCTTGAAATCACCCCAGATATTCTTTCAAGGCTGATGCATGTCATTGGAGATTATGCAGTGCAGATCAGCTTTAAAAATTGGTAATGCCTACTTCATGTGCAGGGTGAGATCCTTACAAGTCTTGAAGTTTGGGAGTTAGTACAGGTGACTTGCTATTTAACCTTGAGGATGCCCCAATTGGGATTGACAGCCTTGATGTCTCTAGCAAGCTGTTTGATTATACCAAGCCACTTTTGTAGCTTGGAAACTGTCAGTAGCATAATCTTTTGAGCTTATTTGTTGTTGTAACCTCTTTTTATCTCCCTATACTGCATGATTGCCATCTTGAAAGTGAAAATGAGATTGTTAATCAAGTAGAAATGTTTGATGTTGCAAAAGTTAAAGGCTGAATATTGAAGACTGACTTTATCCATCCATCCATCCATCTATCCATCCATCTATCTATCTATCTAAGCAAAATTCATGGATTCCAAGTTAAGAACCTCCATGGTCTATAACTTCTTGCGTTTCTCCTCTAACTTGTTAAGATAAATATAATTTGTTAACATAAATCAGTTCTAATTAGGACTTTAATCTGTGTTTATGAACATTAAAAATATTTCTTTGGTAATGAAATTTTAGAATCTCTCCAGCTACCATTATAAACACCATTCCATTTTATGGAAGATGAAGCTAATTTCTAATCCCATCAATAACAGTAACAGCATTAAAAATAAAGGTCTATTTGTCAAACATCTCAAACTTTTCCAAAGTTATTTACATTTTGCTACTTTATTGGCCCTCTCTCTATGCTTAGGGAATCATTGGAACACCATTAAAATGCAAAGGACTTGTTATTGCCAATTTTTCTCTATTTTGATGGCTACAGTCTTCTGAATCATGTAATTATAAATATCCTTTCGTCTTTTTCCTCCATTCCCATCCCCAACTCCTCAGCTATCTCCAGCCCTTAGTGTCTAAAAAAGCAGGGTTGGAATGCAGAACAGAAAGCCAGGGAGGACAGAGGATCAGCAATCAATCTATATTGCTAGACCCAGCATGGATACAGACTCTGGAGCTGGCTCTTATAGGTAAATGGTCATGGACACATATGACCAGCAGCATGATGTAATGGAAAGAGAACTGGGTTCAAAATCAGAAGTCTTGACTGAATTCTTCTGCCAGCTCTTGATATTTAATAGCTGTGTGACCCTCAGCAAGTGCCTTAACTTTTCTGATACTTCCCTTATCTGTAAAAATGGCATGATAACCTTGAGCTCAGGATTGTTGTGAGGATCAAATGGAATGATCAGTGTAAAGTCCCTTATAAGTATAAAGTGACAAGCACATGCAAGCTAAGCTTTACTCCAATGGGGCTATAGAATAATGCAAGATTTGACTATATGAGTGACTACTTATGAGTTTTACTCAGAAGTATGTTAATAAACATTTTTAAGCACCTATTATGACCCAGGCACTGTGTAAATGTTGAGGCTATAAAGAAAGGTAAAAAAGATGAACCCTGTCAGCAAGCTCATAGTCTAGTGACTCTAGAGAGACAAAAAGGAGATATTAGCATTATTTTCTCCAATCTGGACCTATTTGGATTTAGGATTCTAAAGGAACTTCCCTTCTTAGCCCTTCATATTGGAGGGGGCAGAAAAAATGGAAGTTTTGCAACCTAAGGGGAAGAGTAAAGAATTTGAATTTTATCTTTCTTTTCATTACCTATCTTCCAGTGGAGGAACAACTGAATAATGAAATTAGGAGGGTAGATGTCACAAAAGAGGAGAGGCAGTGGAAAGACAGGAGTCCTAGTTAGTCTGTGCATAGACCACTCTATTCTGAGATCATCAAGCTGCCTTTGTTAGACCGTCTTTATCTCTTCTGCAGACTTTTGGCAGGATGGATCTCTGCTTACTTTTCATCTCGACAGCCGTTATTTCATTTCTGTCTCTTCTATATGTCTCTTTTCCTTGCACATCTTTGTTATTAACTCAAGCTTGCTTTTTAGACATCCCAGCCATGGCTCCAGGGAGAGGCAGGTATAGCCTTAAGACTCTTGTCTGTGGGGTTTCTGGTGATTGATTATGTTACCCTTCACATCCCACTATCTCAAACGAACACCCTCTCCTTCCGTTTCTGCTCTCTCCCATTGGGGTAGTTTTGTCAATGTCAAGGGGAAGAATTTTAAAGATATGTCTATACAATAAAGGAATCATATTATTTTGGCCTCAACCACTTGTTTTATATCCATCTACATGGTAGCAAACTGATGGATCTGCAAGGAAACAGCTGGTGACACAGAGGGGTTGCTTAACAGCCAAGCCAATTTAAGGCCTGGAAACGTCACTATTCATAACTCTGCACCCACTACCTGCTGCCACCATAGCTAAGTGACTCAATTCTTTGGGCTTTAACCAACTGAAGGATCTCATCAGTAACAAACCTATATTCACTGTTGAAATATCAGTGTCCTTGGGGTTACAGCCAACCCACAGGACCTCTCAGTAGCCTGAGTTGCTTTTATAGTATTAAGGAATTATTTTTTTAACTCAGCTTTCTTACCCAGACAAGTGGGAGCCTTAGACATTAACAGATTGCATGAATAAGCATGGTCAGCATTTCATCATCCCCTAAATTCAACCTATCATTTTCCATTTCCATGTTTATGTGCCTATATCTAGAAGACCATTCTCCCACAGTTCTTGTTGAAATCCTACTCATCTTTCAGTATCCAGCTCAGATATCATCTCCTTCATGAAGCCTATCTATTCTTCTATCAAGAAATTATAGTTCTCTTCTAAAATTCTTTAATACTTCTTTATGTGTCTCTTTCCTATATAGTTATCACATGTTATATTTGGTGCCATAGTTATTTATGTATCTTTCCTACTAGATTTGAAGTTCTTAACTTTTTTTCATATCATGAATTCCTTTGGTAGTTTAGTGAAACCTGTGGACTGTCTCTCAGAATAATTTTTTTTAACTAAAGCTTTTTTATTTTCAAAACATATACATAAATAATTTTCTTTTTAAATTTTAATAGTTTTTATTTACCAGATATATGCATGGATAATTTTATAACATTGACAATTGCCACAACTTTTGTTCTAATTTTTCCCCTCCTTCCCCCACTCAGATGGCAGGTTGACCAATACATGTTAAATTACATAAATAATTTTCAACATTTTCCTTTGCATATTGTTTTCCATATTTTTTCTCTCCTACCACTCTCTCCCCTAGACAACAATATATGTTAAACATGTGCAATAGTGTTTTTATGTGTAAATAAAATGCATTATGTTATAAAAGAAGCCAATTATATTGAAATACGGCTATCAAAAATAGTTTTAAAAGTAAATTCATAAGACAATTTTCAGATGAAGAAATTGAAACCATTTTTACTCATATGAAAAGATGCTCTAAATCACTATTGATCAAAGAAATGAAAATTAAGAAAACTCTGAGATAACTCTCAGATTGGCTAAGATAACAGGAAAAGATAATGATGAATGTTCTAGGGGATGTAGGAAAACTTGGATACTAATACATTGTTGGTTTTTCTTATGGAGTACAATAATTGTATAACATGTTTACATATATTGGATTTAACATTTTTAACATGTTTAATATATATTGGATTATTTGCCATCTAGGGGAAGGGATGGGGGAAGAGAGGGAAAAATTTGGAACACTAGGTTTTGCAAGGGTCAATGTTGAAAAATTATCCATGCATATGTTTTGAAAATAAAAAGCTGTAACGAAAAAAGATTTAAAAAGCAAAAAATAAAAATAAAAAATAAATTGTGTTAAGAACACCTCTACTAGATTCTAAGTTCCACAAGGGCAGGTTCTGCTTCCCTATAATATCGAGCATAGTGGAAGCACAGCAACAACTACAATGTAATTGCTTATTGGTTATTATTATTGAAAGCATTCAGGATGAGAGAAGGATGGAGCTGAGCTTTGAGTAAAGAGATTTATGAAGGAAAAAAGGATATAATAGAACATAAGGAGAAGGGCAGAGCTCCACATCAATCAAGATTTAACCAAATATGAAATACACAAGAGAAACTGGCCATGAATGACTACAGGTGATTATCTTCATTGGTTCAGTTTTCCTATTTTATAGCCAAAGCAAGTTAAAAATAAATAAAAAGCAAAGCTCTCTACAACCACATATTGGAGCACCTTCCTAAAGCATTACTCTCAGAAAAGCAGTTTGTTTTGTCTCTCTTTGTATATCCTTCCTCAGCACAGTGCTTGACACTTAGGTCTTAATGTTTATTGGCTGATTTTCATTTACAGACACCTTTTTGAGAGGGTTGCTATTTTGGTTGGTTGGAAAAAGGATCCCCATATACAGATGTTCCTAAACTAAATATCTTTCAGGTCCTTTCCAACTAAGATTTTGTGACTATCACAGAGTCATGAAGTGGTAAGGAGTCCATCCAGCTAGTGTATTTCATAGGCTGCTACAAAGGTTAGAGGTGGAAAAGACCTGGCAAATAATCCATTTCTCTCATTTTAGAGATGAGGAAACTGAGACTAAGAGAAAGAAAATAACTTGTTTTGGAACATGATTAACAAAGGGAAAAAAATAAGACCAGAATGGCAGACAGATTATGTACTATTCAATTAGAACCTTTTCCAATAGCCCTTTGCTCTTGCAGCCAGATTGTAAGATTGTTTTGTACGTGTGACCATTATTTCTAGTCCCACAGAAATTATCTAATTGTTTTAGTTCTAACATTTGTTAGAAGTTCCATTCCCTAGGTTTTAATAGTTTAGGTGACCAGTTTTATCTTGTATTGTCCAGTAATTATAAGCCTTAGAAAATATCTTTTAATTAATTGTTAAGAATCTAAAACAAGTGGAAATCTTTTTTGCCTGAGGAGTGAAAATGCTAATTGTGTTAGTTGATAAATGCTTTTTGAATACCTGCTGTGTGCTGAATCCTTTGTAAAGCTCTATAGGGAAGAAAAGATACAAAAAACAAAATTCTATAACAGTCACTCCAATTTTACTTTTATATTAAATGTAATCATTTAATTTTCTTTTGCTTCTTGGTTATTAGTGGAGTTGTGGAGAGGAATGGATCACTCTTCTTCAATGATATTAAATGATTCAGTGCTTAAGTCCCAAACTGAACAACAAATTTACAGGAAACTCAGAAATTTGTTCAGTTTATTCCATCAGTACCTACTGTGTGCTGACCACCATCCCCATAGATACTTAGCCTAAATATTTTGGGAAGACTCTTGTCATTTCAGTGTCCATAAATGCAGATTATGACAATGGTAAGGTCTCCAGACCAAAAGACTTTAGTCTTTTTTCTGGAAACTATCAGGCTACATAGCTTTTTCAGAGGGGAAAAAATGACAATACCTAGATGGGGATAGAGACAGTGAATTCTACCTTGGCAAAAGACAAGATCAGGGAGGAGAGAATGAAAAAAAGAGGAAAACCCATGTTAAGTAATGCTATCATTCTTCTAACAGATTTCATTTTCTCCCCTCTACTTCTGAAACTATCATAACCCATCTGACCCATCTTTCCTGTTTACTCTTCCATGCTTTTTTTCTCCTTTTACCTTTCTTTTTCTCATATTGTTTTCTCTTTGCTCTCTCCTCTCCTCCAAACTTCCACTTGTGGACAGAGCATGATTAAAGTCTATGATATCAAGCTGAAAGGGAAACCTGTGGTCCCTTTTTTACTCTACTTCACATTCTAGAAAAATATCACCATGGAGATCTCAATAATGCTGCCCATTAGTGATTAAATCACTGACAATTCTTTGTCAATAATGTCAATATAACAAATCCTTTATTGTTTTTAATATCAAAACTATTTTAAGAGCTGATAAAGGGGCAGAAGATGTACAGTTAGTTGACTAACTGGATGGAAGAAATCATCTAGGAAGAAAGCCAGAAATAAAGAAATTAGAGAAAAATTAATGTTAAGAGATCAATATGACAGGAGAGAAAAGACCAAAAAAAGGAAATTGTGCCATTGAAACTGCATTTTATTAAGTTGCTTTTTATAAGAAGTGATTCTAGACATTTATAAGAAACACCATTCTAGCATTAAGAATGAGTTACTAGCAGTAGTAGAAGGAATCTCCTTACTTTATCCAGAAAAAAGAATGCATATTCTGTGTCCTGATTATTACTTACCTTTTGCTGAAGGTCATAGGCATGACCATGTATTGAACTGATCAAGAAAATTGATAAATTGTCTTTTTTCCCCAATTAATTATGAGGAATATCTCTAAGCTGATGAGATCCAGTGTCCATCATCCATTTCTTCCTATTTATATGGGAATGAACGAGATGGTCACTAGGAACCTAGTAGGCATTTTTAAAGATTTAGAAATTCTTTGTGGAGGAGAAAAAAAAAACTTTAAGGTTGGGACAAAGCACAATTGGTACTTCCATCTCTTTTTAGTTAAATGTAATTTTAAATATAGGGTCCAGGATTATAGATGATTATTTTATTATATTTTTCTTTGTCTATTTACATCTAGAATGCTATATACAGTTCTGGATATTTCATGTTTAGGACATTGACAGGCTTATATGATATTCCAGAATCATGAAACCAATGAATCAAGCAAGGGAATCCAAAATATGCCATGCAAGAACAGGTTAAAGAAAATGGATAAATGGGTAATGTCCAGTAAGGAGAAAATAAGGATTAGGAAGATCATATTATCTCTTTTCAAATGTTTAATGAACCATTACATGGAGGAGATATTAGACTTTTCTTTTTGGCCCCAGAAGGCAGAACTAGAAACAAAGTGTGGCAGCTTCAGAGTCAAATTTCAACTTGATATAAGGAAAAAAAAATCAATTATTAGTCCTGTCCACAGGGGAAATAAGTAGCCTCAGGAAATAATGTGTTCCTTATCATTGGAAATCTTCAAATCAACATTGGTTGGCTTCTAGTTGCAATGTTGAAAACAGGTTTATTTTGTTAGTATATGGGTTGAACCAAATGACTTCTGAAAGCAATTTGGGAAATTGAAATGGGAAACGAAAAATTTTACCAGTGAAAATTTATTTTCTTGAATCATAGCTTGCAAAACCAAAATGATGAGATCTAGTAAAGAACATAGCTCGTGAACATGTGAAAAGAATTTGTTTTTTAAGAGGCTTGCTGATTTCATCAAAAGAGCTTCAGACTAAATTCTGAAAGGGACAGAGAATAATATCAAGATAAAACTTTAGAATTGTATATCACTGAGGATAGTAGGTACGATAAAAGAAGTGATGTAGTAAAGGAAGAACTGTGAAGGTAAAATGATCAAGGAAGAAAATTAAATAAAAACCTTATGACCTCATATATCAGCATGTCAAAAGAATAAATAAGAAAATTGTTTAAAATTATTTTGAAAGGGTATTGGGGGAATTTAGTGAGACTTGATAGAATAAACCTAATGATTGGATTATAATGTTGGAATATATATATATATATATATATATATATATATATATATATATATATATATATATATATATATCTGTTCCAAAAGAAACACCTGAGAGAAGGGGAAGGAGAGTAATGCTATATTGAAAGAATGCAAACACCCATATGGAAATCTGCGTACCTAATAGTAGAAAGATGGTGAGAGCATATGGATGAGACTAAAAAAAGAGAAAAATCTTGTTGCTGTGGGAGTACAGTACAGACAAAGATTTACATATATATATATATACACATGTATGTATAGATATATTAATAGCTATTGATATAAATCAAGGATTTAGTTACATGTCTGTATTAAAAAATCATCTAATGACTTCTAATACAAACACATGTAACTATAACATACAGTATTATATAATATAAGCAATAGTGAGTTAAAAAATAATTCTAGGTAAAGACTGAGGGGGAAGGTTGTTGATCTCTGAGGAAATGAAAGAAAGTTTTGTAGAGGGAATAGCCTTTGAATTAGACTAAGAAAGAAGTGAGATTAAATGGACAAAGAGGAAATTTCAGGCTTCAGGAACACTATGAGCAAAAGTATCATGGTTATTTATTTAGTCAAAAATGTATTTGTGGGGATAAAGAGCATTTCACTTTAGTACAGAGTTCTTTAAAGAGCAAAAAAAGGGACCAGTATGATATAAAGTTGAAGAGGTAGGGGGGCACCCAGTTATGGAAAGCAAAGTACCTGAATTTTACTTAGTAGGCAATAACTACTAAAATTTTTTTGAGGTAATAATTAATAGCATTATTTAGTGCAATAAAATTTGCTAAGTACTTTACAAAAATTATATCATTTTGTCCTTATAACAATCCCATGAGATAGTTAATATTATTTTTCTCACTTTGCAGAAAAGGAAATTGAGGCAAACAGAGATTTCCTAGGGTTACATAGTAAATGTCTGAATTCAAATTTGAATTTAGGTCTTTGTAACTCTAATATTGGGCTCTATCCACTATGGTACCAATACAAGAAGGTAGAATGGCCCAAATATGCATAGGAATAATTAATTTGCTAATTGTGTGAAGATAGATCAAAAGGAAAGTAGAGATTACTGCAGTAGTCTAAATGAGGTTTCCTTTAAGGGCCTGGACTTTGGTGATAGTAGAATTGAAGAGGAGGGATGTGAGAGATAGTTGAAGATTTGAATGAATGCAATATGAAGCTGATCAAATATGAAATATGAGGAAGAATAAAGTCTAAGGGAATTTGCAGTTTCTGAATTCTGGTTTTCTTCTTATTTTCACTAAAAACAATGTCAATACTAAAAATAATAACAAACAACAATAATAATCACAACAAAAAAGTATATGTGTGTGTGTGTGTGTGTGTGCGTGTGTGTGTGTGTGTGTGTGTGCGTGTGTGTGTGATTAGAATTCTATATAAGTGAAGACGTAATTAGAAGCCAAGCATCTGCTTTAAATAAGTTTACTTCAGGACCAGATGCATTACATTGAAGGACACAGAAAAAATAATGTGATTATGATATTAGAGTCACTTTTATAGATCTTTGAAAAATCATGGAGATTTCAAAAGGCTGAGAATAAGCAAATATTGTTCTATTTTTCAAAAGGAGGAAAAGATCAGATTCCAGAAAATGCAAGCTCATAAACTTGATACTGAGCAGCTTACTAAAGTCATTCTTAAGTACTTAGAAAAGAAAAATGGGATTACTAGGGGCCACCAAAGTTTCAATGATTGTCTTTACTATTGTTATTACCTGTCTCCTGCCTATTTTCCCCAATTTTATGTATCCTCATTAGATCTGTAATTACCTACTCAACTTAATTTCCTTCATGTTTTATCTTAAGTGATCTTCATCAAAACTTTAAGGAAATCAGGGATTCCAAAATGTAAAGTTGAGGAGAGATGGTATTCCATATGTGACTGGGGAAAAAGAATAATCTGGTTTGTCTTGAATATCTAATGAGTAAAAGGAAGTTATGTGAATTAAGTTTGAACAAGTCAACTGGTGCCATATTGAGAGGGATTTTTAAGATCCAAGTTAAATTTGGTGTTTGTTTTATCCTATGGGATCACAGAGTCACTGAAGATTCCTATTCAGAGGAATAAGATGATCAGACCTTTACTTAGGATGATGGTTTTGGAATTTGTGTGAAAGAGGGAGTGGAGAGGGGAAAGATTAAAATTAAAAGTCCAAACAAGAGGTTTTAGTGGTAGTCCAGATGCTATAGAAGGGATCCCTATAAATGCAGAGGATGCATTATCAATTCTCTTCTAATACTAAGATTTGTCTTTCTATTCAATTCTAAGCTCTAATAATTGTCTATCTGTGGTATATATCAATATGTTTATATCTATATATGACTGTTAATAATGGCACACCATAATCTCAGAAAGTTTACATATATATATATATATACATATATACACATACATACATACATACATATTCTGTAAAATACATGTATTCTTCTATATAACATATATCATATCTATATATCATATGTGTAATGCTGGAGAAACTGAGACAAAATAGAGATTAGAGAGTATTTAATAATTTATTTAAAAGGGAGAGATTTACTGGGACGAAATGGATCCATGCTTTGGTCCCAGGGCTGAATGGTCTTCAAGAAAACAGAAAACAATGTGAATTCTCAATGAAATATATATATATATATATATATATATATATATATATATATATATATATATATATATAGCTAGATAGATAGATAGATAGATATAGATAGATAGATAGATAGATAGATATGTATATACACATGGCTCATACACAGGAAGTAGACCAAGGCAGAGGCAGAGTCAGGGTGCTGAGAGAGGGAATGGGACTCTGACAGGGTGGGGTAAGCTACTGGAGATGAGGGAGGGATCTTGATAAGACAGTATCTGATATTCTGATAGCCTGTATATATATATATGTTCTTTATAAACATCAAGGCAGGACAATTTAGGGAAACTGATTCAGGACATAAACATATATATATGTTCATTTATATATATATATGCCACATACACACGTTTATCACAACCCATAACACACATATGATATACACCACCTGTACAATGTGTGATTTTATATGTATATATGTACATATCTGTATATGATTTTCATGATAAGATTATGGTGTTCCATGATTCATAGTCATAAAAGTATCTTTGAATAATATTGATGTTTAAAAGAGGTGCTTTAGCACTAAGAAACAGTTTAGGATCACTGAGTACTGAATTTATTTCTGTATGGTCTAATTAAATGATTTTCCTGTTCAATTCAAATTTATAATCTGGCTAATGTACATTTATTCATTTGGTAGAATATAAATTCTTTGAGAATAGAATTATTTTAAATTTTCTCTTTGTATCTTAAATATCTAGCACAGTGGTTTGCATGTAGTAGGTATTTAACACGTGCTTACTAAATTGAAAATTGCCAACAAATAGTCTTCCAGACTTATTTTGGAAACTCTAGTGAACCTACAACCTCCTGAAGCAGTTTGTTTCACCTTTTCAAAGCTCAAAATAATTCAGATTTCCCTTTCATTGATTCTATAGCTGACTCTTTGCAACTTTCAGAGAGAAGAGAAAAGATCGGCATTTATTTATTAAGTCCCTACTACATGCCAGGCACTGTACTCAACATTTTACATATATTATCTTATATGATCTTCTCCACAACCCTAGGAGAGAAATGTTATTATTATTCCCATATTTTTAGTTGAGATAGATATTTAGTAATTTGACCAGAGGTGCAGGACCTGTAAATGTGTGAGGTCAGATTTGAATTCAGATCTTTCTAATTCTAGACCTATTGCTTTTTCATAATATCACTTAATTGTCAAAAGTTTGGCTGGATGTGCATTTAAGAAATTGTAGAATATATTTAATGATTCTAAACTTTTCCTTGCATGTAAGCCCCTCTTTTCAAAATTAATGGTATTTCGGGACATTTTTTTTTTTTACTGTGAATCATGGAATACCATAATCAATGACTCAAAAGACAATGGAAATATAGATGATTGGCAAATTAATCTGTAATATATTAAAAAATAAAGGCTTATGAAAAGTAGTTTAAAGACACTGGAAAAGTATGAATGACTGGAAAAGAGGCAGGTCATATGGTGAAAGGAAGGGATACCAAAGGGAGGGTTTGCTGGTATCCATGAAAATATAAAGATATTTAAAATTTTAAAAGATCTAGAAAAAGGCCTCTGGAATCCTGGTTAGTTGGAAAGACATGAGGAAGGATTATACATCATGAGAAGTCCTAGATGATTTGTGATTTATATTAGGTAAAATGCCTACACATAATGATGCAACTGAAAATACATCAAAATATTAATGTACCCACATGAGGAAAAGAATGGTTCTAAACACAGATTCTGTGCTTAAGGAGGTTACATTCTAATGGAGGAAAACAACATATAAAGAGATGCTGGGTTGAAACATATACTTAACAAGATAACTGACATTCTCAAAAACAAAACAAAAGAGGAATTATATATTAGAGGTAGAAAAAATAAAGCTGAATCTACAGGATAAGAAAACAAGGAGTACCACAAAGTTGTGATCTTTTTTTATTAACAGAATAGTAATTTCTTAATATGCTCACTTATTACCCCTTCCTTATCATCTAACTTGCTGCAGCCAAATGTATAGTGATCCAAAGATTATACTTTGAGACCAGCTCAGGAATTTCCTTCATTCTTCCGAGGTTATGTTGGCAATTGTATTCCTAATCGATATCCTATCTCAGTGCAATAAACAGTAGATGTTGACCCTGTGAAGAGAAGGAGGTAGCCATTAGGAGAGCTTCTTTATTCCTAGGGTAGCCCATAGGATTGGGAATCTTAAGAATGCAGAGATTCTATCTGGAATACTCCACCCTCACCCAATTCTATAGGAAACAGAAGGTGCCCTTGTCTAGTAGAAAAGCAAAGAACAGATGGAACTGGAACAGGGAACCAGTATGTATATGTTGCACCAGGAAAGGAGACTAAAATTCACCTGGAGCAAGTCCTAAAAGTTACATTCAATAGAGAACAACACCTAAGGCTGAGATAATGTTGTGGATCATCCCTCAAGATATACCCTTCATAAAAAAAATATGAATCAAAACATGAATAATAGAAATGAAAGGAAAAAAGCTATAAACACCTAATATTTCAAAAGAAAAATGTTTCAGTTAAAAACCTAGAACATATACAGGTAAATCAACCATGGGGATACCTAAAATTAGACAAAATGAGGAATATTAAAACATCTAAATGATTATAAAATTTCTAAAGTAAAGAAAAAGGAATTAGAGTCAATGTTTGATGAAACACAGAACCTGTGGAATCCCAAGGGACCAAGGAACAATAGCAATATGTTCCAAAATGCTTCATAAAAGAAATGAAAACCTAAAAGAAGTTAGAAAGAAACAAATGTTAGAATTTATAGCCTACATAGCAGAGATAAATAGTAACTGTTTTCCAGAAAAGGGAGAGAACAGCAGATTTAGAATACAAATATATTGATGTTGAAGAAAGTAATTTTTTCTGATGAGGCAGTTAGGATTAAATGTCTTGCCCAGACTCACATAGCTAGTAAGTATTAAGTGATTGAGGCTGGATTTGAACTCGGGTCCTCCTGACTTCAGGGCTGGTGTTTTCTCCACTGTGTTGTTAACTGCCCTGGTTGAAGCAAATCTCAAAGGAATTAAGTAAAAGGCAATACATGATATCTATATAAGGAAAAGCCAATAGTCTTGTGCAGAAATAAGGACCATAGGCCTCCCAGAAAAAAATATGACAAATTGAAAAAGCTGACCATCATAATATAGGAAGCAATACAAGAAAACTGCCTAGAACTTCTGAATATAGAAACAAAGCATCAATCAAAGGAATTCACATTTTGCTTCCAGAAAAATAATAGCAAAATCTTGCTTGGACTCCCAAGATACATAGTTGCTAAAATCAGAAATTTCAAAGATAAATAAATTCTTCAAGTGACTAACAGAAAGACCTTCAAATAAAAAAAAGGAAATTTGAATAACATTCAACTGTTCCAAATCCACTAAAAACTATAGAAGGAAATTCAATAATTGTTAGGATTACTAAGTGAGAACTCGGGTTGTCTGGACAGTGACAAGGTGAGAATTCAGGTTTTCTGGACAATTACAAGGTGAGAACTCAGGTTGACTTGATAGAGGGGGCAAGCTCATTGGCTGGGGTGGTTCTTCCCAGAAACTCTTGCATTATCCCACACCCATTCTCTGGGAGGATAAAAGAGACAGCACTGGGCGCAGAGAGCAGATCGGCCTGGAGAAGGATAAGAGCTGGAGGAGATTCAGAGCCAGGATTCAAGAAGAAAGACTCTGCATTGCATCAGGCTTGACGAGGCTCTCTGCAGGAAGGGAAGTCACTTCTAAGGACAAGAGTTAACAGCAACTGCCTGGAGACAACGGTTCGTTACAGGAAGAAGAATCTGTCTGAGAGATTTGAGTAGAAGACACAGCAGATCTCTTCCCAGAGAGTGATCCGGCAGCTTCTAGAGACGACAGCGTGCTACAAATAATATATTACCAAAAAAAAGCATATCAAGATGTAATCCAAGCAGCACACTTTGAATATCAGAGCTTTATCATCAATGAACAACATTGATGTTCAATAAAAGATACAATTGAAATATGGCTGCAGAACCCCCCGGATATAAGCATATTATTTGATTTGAAAACATACTAAACAACAGAAATAGAAGAAGGGTAAATAAATATAACAAGAAAAGAATAAGTAATGGAATAAATTATCCTATCTCTAGAGGTTATTTAAAAATAAAGAAAGCTAGAGAAACACATATTGGTTTTTTATTTTTATTTTTATTTTATTTTTTTTAATTTTTATTATATATATATTTTTATAATATTATCCCTTGTATTCATTTTTCCAAATTATCCCCCCCTCCCTCTATTCCCTCCCCCCGATGACAGGCAATCCCATACATTTTACATGTGTTACAATATAGTCTAGGTACAATACATGTGTGCGAATATCATTTTCTTGTTACACAATAAACATTAGAATCCGAAGGTACATGCAACCTGGGCAGACAGATATTAGTGCTAACAATTTACATTCACTTCCCAGTGTTTCTTCTCTGGGTGTAGCTACCACTGTCCATCATTGATCAACTGGAAGTGAGTTGGATCTTCTTTATGTTGAAGATTTCCACCTCCATCAGAATACATCCTCATACAGTATTGTTGTTGAAGTGTACAGTGATTTTCTGGTTCTGCTCATTTCACTCAGCATCAGTTGATTTAAGTCTCTCCAAGCCTCTCTGTATTCCTCCTGCTGGTCATTTCTTACAGAGCAATAATATTCCATAACTTTCATATACCACAATTTACCCAACCATTCTCCAACCGATGGACATCCATTCATCTTCCAGTTTCTAGCTACAACAAAAAGAGCTGCCACAAACATTTTGGCACATATATGTCTCTTTCCGCTCTTTAGTATTTCTTTGGGATATAATCCCAGTAGTAGCGCTGCTGGGTCAAAGGGTATGCACAGTTTGATAACTTTTTGGGCATAATTCCAGATTGCTCTCCAGAATGGCTGGATTCTTTCGCAACTCCACCAGCAATGTATTAGTGTCCCAGTTTCCCCACATCCCCTCCAACATTCATCATTATTTGTTCCTATCATCTTAGCCAATCTGACAGGTGTGTAGTGGTATCTCAGAGTGGTCTTAATTTGCATTTCTCTGATCAGTAGTGATTTGGAACACTCTTTCATGTGAGTGGATATAGTTTCAATTTCTTCATCTGAGAATTGTCTGTTCATATCCTTTGACCATTTATCAATTGGAGAATGGTTCGGTTTCTTATAAATTAGGGTTAGTTCTCTATATATTTTGGAAATGAGACCTTTGTCGGAACCTTTGTTTTTAAAAATATTTTCCCAATTTGTTACTTCCCTTCTAATCTTGTTTGCATTATTATTATTTGTACAGAAACTTTTTAGTTTGATGTAATCAAAATCTTCTATTTTGTGATCAATAATGATCTCTAGTTCTCCTCTGGTCATAAATTCCTTCCTCCTCCACAAGTCTGAGAGGTAGATTATCCTCTGTTCCTCTAATCTATTTATTATCTCCCTCTTTATGCCTAAATCATGGACCCATTTTGATCTTATCTTGGTATATGGTGTTAAGTATGGGTCCATATCTAATTTCTGCCATACTAATTTCCAGTTTTCCCAACAGTTTTTTCCGAATAATGAATTTTTATCCCTAATGTTGGTATCTTTGGGTTTGTCAAAGATTAGGTTGCTATATATGTATCCTTTTTTGTCCTTTGTATCTAATCTGTTCCACTGATCTACCGGTCTATTTCTTAGCCAATACCAAATGGTTTTGGTGACTGCTGCTATATAATATAGCTTTAGATCAGGTACACTTAGACCACCTTCCTCTGAGTTTTTTTTCATTAGTTCCCTTGCAATTCTCGACCTTTTATTCTTCCATATGAATTTTGTTGTTATTTTTTCTAGGTCATTGAAATAGTTTCTTGGGAGTCTGATTGGTATAGCACTAAATAAATAGATTAGTTTGGGGAGTATTGTCATCTTTATTATATTCGCTCGGCCTATCCAAGAGCACTGAATGTCTTTCCAATTATTTAAATCTGATTTTATTTTTGTGGCAAGTGTTTTGTAATTTTTCTCATATAATTCCTGACTTTTCTTTGGTAGATGGATTCCCAAATACTTTATACTCTCAACATTTGTTTGGAATGGAATTTCTCTTTGTATCTCTTGCTCTTGCATTTTGTTAGTGATATATAAAAATGCCGAGGATTTATGTGGATTTATTTTGTATCCTGCCACTTTGCTGAAATTTTGAATTATTTCTAGTAGCTTTTTAGCAGAGTCTTTGGGGTTCTCTAAGTATACCATCATGTCATCTGCAAAAAGTGATAGTTTAATTTCCTCATTTCCTACTCTAATTCCTTGAATCTCTTTCTCGGCTCTTATTGCCGAGGCTAGCGTTTCTAGTACTATATTGAATAGTAATGGTGATAGTGGGCAACCTTGTTTCACTCCTGATCTTACTGGGAAAGGTTGCAGTTTATTTCTATTGCATATTATGCTTACTGAAGGTCTTAAATATATGCTCCTGATTATTCTAAGGAATAGTCCATTTATTCCTATACTCTCAAGAGTTTTTAGTAGGAATGGATGTTGGATTTTGTCAAATGCTTTTTCTGCATCTATTGAGATGATCATATGGTTCTTATTAATTTGATTATTAATATGGTCAATTATATTAATAGTTTTCCTAATATTAAACCAGCCCTGCATTCCTGGAATAAATCCTACTTGATCATAGTGTATTATCATGGAGATGATTTTCTGAAGTCTTTTTGCTAATATCTTATTTAAGATTTTAGCATCAATATTCATTAAGGAGATTGGTCTATAATTTTCTTTCTCAGTTTTCAATCTACCTGGTTTAGGTATCAGTACCATGTCTGTGTCATAAAAGGAGTTTGGTAGGACTCCTTCATCCCCTATTTTTTCAAATAATTTATATAACATTGGGGCTAATTGTTCTTTAAATGTTTGGTAGAATTCACATGTGAATCCATCTGGCCCTGGGGATTTTTTCCTGGGGAGTTGATTAATAGCTTGTTCTATTTCTTTTTCTGAAATGGGACTATTTAAGCAATTTATCTCCTCCTCTGTTAATCTAGGGAGCCTATATTTTTGGAGGAAGTCATCCATTTCACTTAAGTTATAAAATTTATTGGCATAAAGTTGGGCAAAGTAACTCCTTATTATTTCTCTAATTTCCTCTTCATTGGTGGAAAGATCCCCCTTTTCATTTGTAAGACTATCAATTTGATTTTCCTCTTTCTTTTTTTTTGATCAAATTTACCAAAGGTTTATCTATTTTATTGGCTTTTTCATAAAACCAACTCTTGGTTTTATTTATTAATTCAATAGTTTTTTTACTTTCAATATTATTGATTTCTCCTTTTAATTTTTGTATTTCAAGTTTAATTTTTGGTTGGGGGTTTATAATTTGGTCTTTTTCTAGCCTTTTAAGTTGTAAGCCCAATTCGTTAATCTTCTCTTTCTCTATTTTCTTCAGATAAGCCTCTAAAGATATAAAATTTCCCCTTATTACTGCTTTAGCTGCATCCCAAAGATTTTGATATGATGTCTCATCATTGTCATTATCTTGGGTGAAATTGTTAATTGTTTCTATAATTTGCTCTTTCACCCAGTCATTCTTTAAGATGAGATTATTCAGTTTCCAATTACTTTTTGGTCTATTTACCCCTAACTTTTTACTGAATGTAGCTTTTATTGCATTGTGATCTGAGAAGAAGGCATTTATTATTTCTGCCTTCCTACATTTAATTTTGAGATCTTTATGTCCTAATATATGGTCTATTTTTGTATAGGATCCATGAACTGCTGAGAAGAAAGTATATTCCTTTCTATTGCCATTCAGTTTTCTCCAAAGGTCTATCATACCTAGTTTTTCTAATGTTCTATTTACTTTTTTAATTTCTTTCTTGTTTGTTTTGTGGTTTGATTTGTCTAAATCTGACAGTGCAAGTTTGAGATCTCCCACTATTATAGTTTTACTGTCTATTTCTTCTTGCAGTTCTCTTAACTTTTCCTTTAGAAAGTTAGATGCTATACCACTTGGTGCATATATGTTTAGTATTGATATGGCTTCATTATTTATGCTACCTTTCAGCAGGATATAGTTGCCTTCCTTATCTTTTTTAACGAGATCTACTTCTGCTTTTGCTTGATCTGAGATAAGGATAGCTACCCCTGCTTTTTTGGCTTTACCTGAAGCATAATAGGCTCTGTTCCAACCTTTTACCTTTACTCTGTATGTATCTCCCTGCTTTAAGTGTGTTTCCTGTAGACAACATATTGTAGGGTTCTGCTTTTTGATCCAATCTGCTATCCGTCTCTGTTTGATGGGATCGTTCATCCCATTTACATTTACAGTTAAAATTACTAATTCTGTATTTCCTGCCATCGTATTATTCCCCAGATTATGCTTTTTCCCTTGACCCCCCCTGATCCCCCTCCCCTATATTTAATTTACAGACCCCCCCTTGTGACGCGCAACCCTCCCTCTTTTTTTTTTTTTTTTTAGGATCCCTCCCCCCTCCCTCCAAGTCCCTTCACTTATTCTCCTTTTCCTTTTCCCTTTTCCTCTCCCCCCTTTTAATGAGGTGAGAGAAAATTCTCTAAAAAACAAATATGTTAATTATTTACTCTTTGAGCCTCTCCTGATGAGAGTAAGATTCACACAATGATTCTCCCCCTCACTAAGTTCCCTCAGATATGGTGTATTTTCTATGCCTCTTCCTGGTATGTAGTTTCCCTCTTTTTATCATTCCTTCACCTTTTTCTGAACCTACCTCCTTCCCTTTACTACACCCCCCTTTTTTTCTTTTATATCAGTAAAATCAAATTATCCTTGAGTACTTTTTATATACCCACAACAGAGTTACAGTTCTCAAGGGTTCTGTGTACCTTTTTCTGTTTCTCTTCAGTCTTGTGGATGTAGATCAAATTTTTTGTTTAAGTCTGGTTTTTTTCTTAGAAACATATAGAATTCCTCTGTTTCATTGAATGACCATCTTCTTCCATGGAAAAAGATGCTAAACTTAGCTGGGTAGTTCATTCGTGGTTGCAGTCCTTGATCTTTTGCCTTACGGAATATCAGGTTCCAGGCCCTTCTATCTTTTAATGTGGAGGCAGCCAGATCTTGGGTGACCCTTATTGTGGCACCTTGGTATTTAAATTGTTTTTTTCTAGCTGCTTGCAGGATTTTCTCCTTTGTGTGGTAATTCTGCAGCTTAGCCACAATATTCCGTGGTGTTCTTTTTTTAGGGTCTATTTCAGAAAGAGTTCGATGAATTCTTTCCACATCTACTTTCCCTTCTGTTTCTATTATCTCTGGACAGTTCTCTTTGATAATTTCCTATAAAATAGAATCTAGGCTCTTTTTTTGGTCATAGTTTTCTGGAAGTCCAATAATCCGCAGATTATCTCTCCTAGATCTATTTTCCAGGTCTATAGATTTTCCCAGTAAGTATTTGATGTTGTTCTCCAGCTTCTCATTTTTTTTGTTTTGTTTGACTGATTCTTGGGTTCTCTGTGAATCATTCATTTCTATTTGTTCCATCCTGACTTTTAAGGAGTTATTTTCTTCTTTCACCGTTTTTAGTTCTTTTTGTAAATGCCAAATTTCGTTTTTAAATGAATTATTTTGCTCTATTGAATTTTTTTCCATTTCCCTAATTTTTTTTTGAGAATTATTTTCTTTTTCCAATTCAGAAATTCTATTTTCTTGAGACTTTTTTTATCTTTTCCAATTCAGAAATCCTACTTTCCTGTGTTTTTTTAACCTTTTCTAATTCATAAATTTTGTTTCCCTGCATCTCCTGTGAATTCTTTATTTTTTCCAACTCCAATTTCAGGACGTTGTTATTCTCTATCATAGCTTCCCTTTCCTTTCCCCATTTTTCTTCAATCTCCCTTAATTTTTTAAGAGTTTCTTCTAGGAGAGAGTTATGTGATGGGGGGCAGGAATCGTTCCCCTTTAGGTTGTTATCTGCTGTCTCTCTGCTGTTAACTTCCTCGGGGTTGGATACCCGCTCTTTCTCTGTGTAGAAGGAATCTATAGTTTTTTTGGCTTTTTTGCTCATACTTAAAACAATCTTTTGGGGTCTGTCCCTGGGGTAGGAAATTATTTATTTACTTCTTTACCAGCTTCCTCCCAGACTGGATGGATGCAGCGGCTCCTGCGCCTGAGCTAAGATAGAGCTCTGGGAGAGAGTTCCCCACCCCCTCCCTGGAAGTGCCTCAGAGGTGACTAGCACTGCTGTGCCCCAAGGGCGCTGTGTTTTAGAGGCTTCCCTGAGATTTGAGACTGAACAGTAAAGGCAGCACAAAGCCCAGTCTATGTGTCCGGGTGGGGAGTGGATGTCTGCAGCAGGTGCCGTGAAAAGCCCCTGTGCTCAAACTGGAAGTGTCTGCCAGAAACCGCGGTCCCTAGTTCAAAGGTTCTGCTTCTCTAGGACTTCCTGGAGCTGAGTTCCACTCCCTCCAGCTAAGCTAGGCAGTGTGTGTTGCCTTGGGCCGTATCCACCCACTTGTCAATCTCTTAACTATTCTCAGGTGGTAGCTGAGGCCACGCCCCCCCCTGGTGCCGAGATCTGCTGAGTCACCTCCAGGATCGGGGGAAAATCTAATCTGAGTTTTAAAATATTTTGGCTTTCTCTTCTGAACTGCTAAATAATTAGCAGAGAAGAGCTAATGGCCTGTGCCAGATTCCTTTACTTCAGTGGCTTCTCTGATCCCAGAGCCCCTCCCAGTGCAATGGGCGCAGTGTGCCACTACCCCACCGTCTGTGCTGGTCTCTCTTCTTCCTCCCCTGGAAACTGACCTTCTCTGTTGAAACTCCAGATTCTCTTCAGCTGGTAAGTCGTGCTTCCAGTCCTTGTGGTATCTGTCAGTCCTGGGCTTATTTTGAGACTTAATTTATCTAATTGGTTGCGAGGGAGTGAGGACGTTCACTGAGTCGTGTGTTTCTTCTCCGCCATCTTGGCTCCGCCCCACATATTGGTTTTTTAAAAAAAGCCTCCAACAACTGAGGGATCACTGGAAGATTTCTTCTGAAAAGAACACAATAAAGATAAAATCAAAATTCAAACAAAGAGAAGTGATGGTAGAGGAGCAGTCTAAACACCAGAGACCTCATCAGCTATGATGAAATGTTCTCTGACATTTGCAAAATCTGGGAGATTGCGAACAGGTTGTCCCTGGAGGTGGAGGGGAAGATGGTCAGTAGGACAGAGGTACCATTGATGATTCACTCATCAGTGGAAATGCCTCTGCTGAAGGTCCTCAGGATGAAGGAACAGATGCTACTGTAATCACTGGAGTTGACATAGTAATAAACCATCAGCTGCAAAAAAAAAAAAAAAAAAAAAGTTTCACAAAAGAATTCAACAAAAACTACATGAAATCAATCAAAGGCAGACTTGAAGAACACAAGCCAGATAGAGTAAAACCTTTTATGATAGGAGCTGCAGAACAAATCAAACATATCCTTGCTAATTTTAAAAACTATCAGTTCTTCCCTTGCAGGTGAATTATGTTATGTTATGCATCTAAATTGTGGAATTTGAATATGTATGCACTGGGAGAGGGAATGTGGAAGATAGAAGAAAATGTAGTGTACCTAAATCATTTGATGAGTGAACAATGAAGGATAGGAAAATCTTGTAGACTCAGCACAAAGAGAAGCTACAAGAAAATGGAAGAAGTAGAAACACAAAAAGGAAGGATTAAAATAGAATGAAAGAAAGAGTATGAGGGGTTTTAAATCAATAGGAAAATAGGTCTTACTGAATAGTACTCCCAAGGGAAAGAGGTATATATCTATAGGAAAATGGGGTCTTTACAATGGGTCTAATCTAGGGGATATTGATGCACAGGAAGGCCATTTCCTCTGAGAAAGTGTTGCAGCCCTATGAATAACATCCTGCCTTGGAATAAGGGAAATAAGTGTTATTTATTGGGTTATTTGGTACCCAGAAGGGTGGGTGGACATTTATTCAGAAAAGCTATTTCATGGTGAATAGGAAAGAAGAATGATCATTGTGAGGGTAGGGGGTAAGAATTTAACCATAAGACTTGGGACATAAGAGTAATTTCAACCATAAAACAATGCTTCGATCCTTATTACTTGCTTAGTTAACTGATAGTTTTGAGTTTGAAGCACACAAGATAAAAAAAGGACTATGGGACAAGATCTACAAAAGCAATAATAGAAATCAATAAGAAAGGAGAAGGCCTTGGTATTTCAGAAGGATTAATTCCATAAAGAACACAAAGAGATTAAATAAAGAATAAATAAAAACAAAGGCAATAGAGTTGGGAAGGAATCAATGCAGAGAAAAAGGTAAAGAAATCCTTAAAAAAGGACAGAAAATGGGGCAACTAGATGGATGGCTCAGGGGATAGAGTGCTGGCCCTGAAGTCAGGAGAACTTGAGTTCAAATTTGACCTTAGACACTTAATACTTCCTAGCTGTGTGATTCTGGGCAAGTCACTTAACCCTAATTACCTCAGGGGAAAAAAAAGAGAAGAAAAAACAAACAAACAAAAGAAATTAGAGGAGAATGATGGAGGGAGGACTTTGAAATAGATATTTAACTAAGAAAGGAAGAATTGGACAGCTATATAAGAAAGAAAAAAGGTAGCAATAAGTTAAATTCCACACCTAGAGAAAGGGACATCTCATAGAATCATGGATATCAGTGGCCATCAAGCCCAATGTCTTCACTTTATAGAGAAGGAAACCAAAGATTGAGAGGTTAAAACTCACATAGAGTATCAGAGAAAAGATTTGAACTCTGTTCCTCTGATTTCCGAACCATTATTTTTTTTTTTTTTTCAACTCCACTGGGAAATGTCTCCATGTGGTGAGAGGTAGGGTAAGAAAAAATTTCCATATCACAGCACATTAACCTTTTCAAGGATTCCAGCTGATTGGTCCTTGTGTGAGAATTTAGTGTTAGCATAATGGGAAGTATCTGTTCCTAACAGGGCACTTATCCTTCAGCTTTCCTGATGGAAATTTTTCTGAGGAAATTCCTTTGTGTAAACCACTGTGCTGCCCCATTAAGCTTTGGCAGAAAATGGTTTGTGACCTGTAACTAACTTTGGGCATAAACACAATCAGGAAACATCCAGATAAAGGTGTCTAGATGGCTCAGATTCCTAAAGTCCTTTATATTATTCAGAAATTATGGAAATTCAATTCTATTCCATGTGATTACAAGCCAATCGTTGGAGATAATCATCTATAATTGTGATCTTGTTATAAAGAACTCTTCAGCTCTGCAAAGCAGAGACAATAAAACTGATTACCTGAGATTTACAGCACAGCTCACAGAAATGACAAAAATAGGGCAGAGTCCTCTGTTGAATATGGATTAGAGAAAGGCAATCTTTTTTGTAAAGAGGGCATCTTCACTGAGGATCAAAGGAAAGGCCCTTCATATCAGCACTGGCCAGCACAGATTTTGGAGGAGGATGAGTGTGGAAAGGCATTGGTACAGAGGCTGATGATCAAGGTGAACTTGAAGGATAAAGAGGTCCCTGGGGATGACAACAATTCAGAGGAGTGAAGCTAGTGAGGAATAATAACAATAAACACAGGGAAAAGGAGTTGATCTGTGATTTCAGATCCTCAAGGGAGGATTAGCTCTGATTTATAAAAGGAACCATGTCCTCAAGGATCACAGACTGTGGACTTGAGAGTATGGAAAGAAAGCTATGGTTGAAGTCACGAATTGACCAAGATTCCAGTCCTACCTCTGACATCCTCTGCTTACTATAAGACTATGGGAAAGTCACCTAACTTTTCTGATTCATAAATTGGATTTTTATGTCCAAAGTCAATCACAAGTCATAAATCATTCTGCCAAAGCTTAATGGGGCAGCTCAGTGGTTTACACAAAGCAGTCTACACAAAAATGATAACTGCTTCACAAGGATTGTTGGGAAAACCAAATGAGAAACCTTAAAACCTGCATTTAATATTAGCTATCATTTTTTAATTGTAGCCCTTGTAATATAAGTTTAGGAGATGCCTCCAATTAAGTAATACTGCTAAATATTCAAGGCCAGGAAAGGGAAAGAATAGGACAATCAATCAATCAACCAGCATTTATTAAGTTTCTACTATGTCTTAGGCATTGTGAGGGATACTGGAGATGCAAATATAACAAGGAAATAATTCCTATTTAAGGCCCTTTCATTCTAACAATATGTTGCTTAAATAACATTGAATTTTGATTTTCAAAGATTCATTAACCAAGAAGCTTCTTAGGCTTATAGCTTTAGAGCCAAAATGGGTCCTAAAGATTATCTGTTCAGCTTTCACTACTTTACTAGTGATCAGACTGAGGCTAAAGAAATGAATGAATTTATCTAAAGATGATAAATAGCAGAATGAAGTTTATCAACCTTAAAGAAATATTTTAATAACATGCTATTTTATATTTTGTTTAATAATATATTTTATTAATATAATAATATAGTAAGATTTGTTTTAGTAATATAAGTCACATCTGAATAGTGCTTTATATATATTTAATGTGATTCTTAAAACAATGTAAAGAAGACCCCATTTTACAGATAAGTAAAGTGAGGATCAGAAGAATTAATTGACTTGTTCATGATCATAACACAGCTGGTGATGAAATGATGAAGCCAGGATTGAAGACTCTTTCACTAACTTCTATGAGCTTGGCTCACTATCCTAGCAGCCTCCCTATGATTAAGGAGAATATAGTCATAATGAGCCATTGGGGTCCCTCTTATTGGGTGCCAGCTAATTAGAGGTAAATAACCATTGCAAGAATCAGAGAATGAATTTTTACAACATTATCAAAAGATTGACAATGATTTTCACATATGATTCCTCCTGAGTGTTGGCAGTAAATTCCCTACACATCAATTTGAAAGTTGCCCCTGCTAACTCTATTTTTCATATCTCTTTGAAATGAAAGAACAAACATGAATGTGAATGCTTCTTAGAGTTTTGTGACACAAAGCAAACAAATCCCCAGCCCTCTGTGCCAAGAATACATTTCTCAGCTGCGGTAGGGTTTTGACAGGTGGTAATACATGTTGGGATCTTAGACAGCATAGTTGGTAGTACCTCGATGCCACTGGGAAATATTTTACCTTCTACTTGGGCCTTCAGGAAAAAAAATTCGTAAAAATCCCCTTTTGCACACAACCAACAGTATCTCCCAAAATGAAGGACTTCAAAGTTTTCCAAAATGCTTCTCAATCCCAGGCACTGTGTTCTATTCGAAAATTAAATTTTATTTGTAACAGATTTAATTTTATTTTCAAGCACAGTATAAAATGGGGAAATGATTATAGGTATTAAAAGTATTCCATGGTTCTTAAAGATGCTTGCCATAAGATCATAACTCCTTCCTAAGCTCTTTAGAGGGACAAGTTAGGAATAAAGCTGGTTCTAGGTGAATATAAGTAGCATTAGTTTTATGCTACCCATGAATTCTAACAAAGTTGGCTGTGAGGCAAACTCTTTTCTCAATGAGTTTTATAAGAAGTTTAGAACTTTATTCCAGTAGGGGAAATAAGATGAAACATTATATTGGAACCTTTTAGCAATCAGTCAATAAACATTTATTAATCGTCTGCTGCTGTGCCAGGAAGTGGAGTTAAAAATAGGAAAAAAATAATACCTGTCTTCCAAGAAGCTTGCAATTTAATGGGGAAAGGCAACACACAAAAGGGAATTGCAAAAGAGAGAAGCAAAGGAAAAGTTCTAGTTGAGGTGGGGGGAATTTGATGGAGATTTCCAAAGAAGGGCAGATGGCAGGGAACTTGGCTACCTCCTTAAATAAAGAAGTTCTCTGTTCTACCCTCCAATCAGAGAAACCTCAAAGCAGTGGATACTGCTAAGGTGTCAGTACCACAATTGATAATCAATTTGATCTTGAAGAATGATGAGTTCCCTGGAGGGATGACAGAAATTCAGAATGCAGGTGGTTGGGATTTGAACAATAGTAATAGAAGAGATAGGTGATCTAAGTACCATATATCTGAGTGGTGATTTGAGTTTAGGATAAACAATTCTAGGCAATCATGAGAGTACTATTAGGAAGCAAGTTCCAAATAATTAATATGGGGTTAGTATCCACGGATTTAAGGCAAAACAGGAAGTTAAGAAGTGGAGTCGAGATGGGCAGGATGAAGATTCTAGAAAACTATGGTGAGGGCTAGCTCATCAGTCCAACAAAAATAAATGGGATTTAGCATTCAGGACAGTGGACTTATGGTTGCTGATACAAGGCTAGAGGTTAGCTGCTTTCTCCCCTGGGTCTCCTGATGGGTAGGAATACAAAACTTCCTATAATAGTTCAACAGGTGGTCATAGCAACTAATGGTGGCAGACTACTAGGTTTATATGACAAATCAATTGCTTTTTTAATCTATATTTTGCTAAATAATTGATTTCTATATCATCCTTCATTTCATCGTCCTCCTCCCTTTGTGGTTATGTACATAAAATACCTCAATAATATGTTGAGTTGGTAATTTGGTGGTTGTCATTTGTCATATTGTCCCTCTAGAAAAAGGACAGTTAAACTATATTAGGTGAGTTAAATCCTCTTTTGAGATTTGAAGCCTTTTTTAGTTGACTTTTTTGATCAAGAATCCTTTTCTGTGCTTTTGTATGTGACTGCTAATATTGTCAATGACAACATATTAGAAAGAGGGCAGGATTAGGAAATTGAAATTAGCCTTCTTTTCATGAAATAAATAATTCAGGATAAGTTTGGTGAGTGCAGATTAGGAAGGGATTTGCATAGGAAACCCAAACTTCTTTCTCCTGTTCCTTCTCTGAACTTCTGGACATGAAGACTCTCAATCATCAAGACTGAATAAGTTGGTTCTCATCTCCATAGAAAATTTTCTAGTCTTAGCCAGAGGTTAGTCTTTGTGTTTATATCATTATGTCCATCAGCATGATGATTAACCCACAGAAGATCTACAGGTCAAAGGTTATCAGAATCATAGATTTAGAGTAGAGGTTGTTAACCCTTATAGATGTCAAAGACAGCTGTGGCAGCCTAGTGAAGCCTAGGGATTTCTCAGAATAAAAACCTCTCTCTCATATACGCATATGTTTATATATATATATATATATATATATATATATATATATATATATATATATATATATATATACACATGCATATTTGTGCTTATATTTTATATGCATGTATATATATATGTGTATCATGTATACATGCATATAAATATGTATGTAAGTGCAATTCTAAAAGTTTCTCCCTCCCATCCAAGTTCACACCCTTTGAAACCTCGCTGCAGATGCCTGAATTAATAATCCTTGATTTTGAGTCAAAACGGAGGTTAGAATTAATTTTATCCAGCCCCCTCATTTCAGATTTTATATAACTGAGGCCCAAGGGAGAAAAGAAGCATAATCCACAGGGTCCTTATACAACTTCTTAACCCTCTTCCTGTATCATGACAGCTCTCATTTAATTACTCTGTGTTTGATATGTAGTAGGCAGTAAAGAAATATTTGTTGAATTGAATTGAAGTAATTACATGGTGTCAGTGGTGACTCCGGAGTCTCTTAACAAATATCTATTGAATTAATAAGTAAATGAATAAAATAGCATACTGGTTTCTTGCGTTTTATTTTTCACTGTGGATTATATACTAGTTTGGATATAATGGAAGGTTCCTAGTCTGCTTTACCTCAAAGAACTCCTTCAGAAAAGAATTTTTAAAAATCCAAATGAACACCCATCCCTCAGTGCTCAACAATGGCTTGAACACCAGGTTTATAGCTAAATTGATGTTAGTGAATGTTATGACATGGGAGGCCAATCTGATCCTTTTGCTTGCTGTCTTTCTGATTCATCTAGCAGCTTTGTGGAGGAATAATGACATATTTTCTGCCTTTTAAACAATAAATGTTTGGTTTTTTACATTATAATTCAAATTGAGTACTCTGTGTCGTCTCTGCCTTCCTTCATGGCTCATATTATTTTAATAAAGAAAGCCATATGACGTCCAGTGGTAATACCTTCCTTCAAAATTGTATTTCTCCTTTCCAAAATTGAAAGGTTACCTTGAAATTAACTAGATCTTATCTGGAAAACTGAGAAACTGATTTTAATAGTCAAAATAGTCCTGCTTCTTTATAATATATAGTGAAGAGATGAATCCACCAATCAATGAACTTTTATTCCTTTACCTTCCATGGTCCCAGCACGATTCAGAAATATATTATCTAGCACTTCACCAGGATGTACTCACGATTATTATCTCTCTATGTGAATAATAAATAAATAAAATTGACCCCTTGAACGCTTTTCTATTTCTGTTTCTATCTTCATCTGAGGCAGGAAGTAAGATAATAGCAATTACAAAGTTTGGAGAAAATAAAATCTGTAATTCAGTTCTGAAAACTTCCCAATATTTTAAAAATAGTTTGATTGTGTGAAAAGCAATACAATATGCACTTTTTCCTTAGCAGTGATTTTTTAAGAGCTAAATTCCCTGGCCTTTTCTCCATTTTTTTTCCTTTTTGAACTCTCTGTAACATTTAATGCTGTTGGCCATCCTCTCCTCCTGGATGTTGTATCTTCTCTGGGTTTTTGTGACATGGCTCTCTCCATCCTTTGCTGATGCATCATCCATGTTCTTCCTCTTAGCACTGGATGACCCCCTAGATTTTGCTTTGCACCCTCATTTCATCTCCATCTCCATTCTGGTTCTTAGGAATATCACTAGTATTCCTCACTTTACAGATGATTCCCACACCTAATTAGGAAGCTGCAGTCTCTCTTCAGAGCTCCAGTCCGACTGTGCCATCCCCTTGCTTGAAGTCTTTGTTTCAGAGATATTTCCCTATTTCCTTACACCTCACAGCCTGACTACTTCCAGTCTTTACAGACTGAATTTATGTTCTTCCTCAAACTAACCTACTTATTTCCTACATTTGGCATTTAATCTCTGCCTCCCTGCTTTTGGGCAAACTGGCCCCTATGCCTAAAATATATTTCCTCTATCCCTCCACTTCTTAGCAGCCCTAAATTCTTTCAGTGTTCAGATCATATGCCATTCCCTCTGTTTTAAGTGAATTAAAAAAAAGTTTTATTTTTTTAAGTGGGATATATCTTAGATATCTTATATATCTATATCTATATCTATATCTATATCTATATCTATATCTATATCTATATCTATATCTATACCTATATCTATCTATCTATCTATCTATCTATCTATCTATCTATCTATCTATCTATCTATCTATCTATCTTAGATATCTTATATCTAAGCCCCTCATTTTATGGATGAGGACCTTGTTTTTTTAGAAATATTATTTATTAGTATTCTTTCCTGCCTCAAATAAGCATCCATCTAGTCATCTATTTTCATGTTGTTTTTACCCTACCCTCCTCTCCATTTCCTACCTCCCATAACCTTCCCAAGCTTAATTTTGGAATATGGTTTGATGTATCATTAAAGGGTCAACAAATTTCCAAAAAGCCATTAAAATAAAAATATCAAGATTATTCTGATGCCATAAGTAGGTTATATAATTGTTGCTGACGTTTTTATAGTGCTTCATTGTTTGGAAATATCACAGAAATTCACCATATCATTTGATCCTCACAACCTTGTAAGGTAGATAATTTGGATATTGATATTCCAGTTTTCTCTAATAGGAATAGACTCAGAGACATCAAGGAACTTGCCATGGTCACACAGTTAAGTAACTGTTAGAGAGAAAATTTTAATTATGCTTCTCTTGGCTTTTCCCACTATTCTCTACTGTACTCTAATATCCAAAGGCTTTAGAATTTGTGCAAAGCAAGAGAACTACAGGCTAAGTGACATACTATACTATACTTTACTGTGTGTTATTAAATGTTATTCAGATTAACTTTGATGATAGTATCATAGAAAGTGATACTAGATGTGCCTGGATATCAAATAATCCTAGATTTAGAACTAGAAAGGACCTTGGAGGCTAAGTCCAAATCCTTCATTTAACTTATGAAAATATGTAATCATGGAGAACTCAGGTTCATAGATATAAGAATCTGTCTGAGGCAGTATATGAATTCACATTTTCTTGACATCGACTCTAGCCTTCTACTCACTGTAACCTCACTGCTTCTCTTTCTGCTAGTGAGAAACTAAATATAGAGCTGAATAAACAGATAGTTGAGCTCATTTGGTCTTATGTAGAGAAATGTCCTCTTGAGTTAAGGGAATGATTAATACGAAGATTGCCAATTTAGAAGACCCTGTGTAATGTATATTAACTATTTTGGGACCTGATTTCCTAGGCAAAATTAATGTGTATTTCAGAGTATCTTCCAGAGAGGCAGTTTCCATATTAGCTACATCTGCCTTGGTCTAGCACTTCAGATGCTACTTGGGAAACTGAAGGGTAAGCAAGGAACACTATAAGTGATTTTTGGATGCTAATTTTTTTCCCTCTGGAAGGTCCCAGTCTGAAAGACTAAAATAGGGATGGGAAATTTAGGTGGGGCAGATTCCAGGGAGAGATCTGGCAGAAAGGATGGTCAGAGGACAAAAAGGGAAGAAGAAATAAACCTAGTTATCAATACAGGTAAACCTAGCCATTTTCCCATTTGCTGTTTTTAATTCCTTGTAGGTTCTTGGTGTGAGGCAGCAAGGGGGAGTGGATAGAGAGCTGGTCATGGGTCCAGTTCCTCTTCCATGTAATGGCTGTGCTTGGACATGACACCAGTGTTTTTGTATATACCTATGATTGTGCACGTTATCGCCTCATTAGAATAAAAGTCCTCGAAGAACAGAAACTTTTCACTTTTGTCTTTCCAGCCTAACTATCTAGCATAAGGCCTGGACCACAAATGTTTAATAAAAATCATTTATTGCTTGATTGTTTAACCTCTCAGTGCCCCAGACATCTCTTTAAGATTATAAATTACAGAGCAGTGGCAGATCTCCTCGTCCTAATTTCATTAGAGACTGTCCTGCACCCATGAACTTGTAAGTCTGGAGGGAAACAAATGGTTTCCCCATAATACTTAGTAGTAAAACCAGTCACTTCTTTGGGCTTCAGTCCTCATCTATAAAATGAGAGTCTTAGATTAGGTGATGTCTGAGGCATTTTACAACTTAAAAACATAAAAATTCCATTTAAAATTCTGCAAATCTGTGTCCCACTCCATCTTAATGCCTTTAAAAGGTCTGTATGTAATTTTCTGAAACCCAGAGCATTGGAGAAATGTAGACAGGGAAGGATGGCATCTTTTCCCATCAAAGATATTAAAAGTCCAACCCAGAGGAAAGATGGAGGTGGTGATAATAAATGAGAAGGGGGCACCAGGAAGCCAAGTCTTAGAGCTTCAGATGAGAAGTTATTGATTCTGATATCACTTATTTGGGAGGACACAAAGAGAATTAGCTTTGAAGGGGAAGGGGCAGAGGTGGATCAGAGAGACTGCTGGTAAAACTAGCACAAGTAGAATGAATTAGTTTCCAACTTTCTGAAAACTCTGTAACTGTTGCTGATTTAGGTTAAGATGGCAATAATGTGGGCTATGGGGAGTGAGGGATGATGGGGTGGCACTGTAATGTGTATTGGGAGAAATGCAGCCTCTAGATTTGTGTTCACTGAGGCAGGTGGGGCGAGGAAGTTGGGTTCATTAACTGGCTATAGAAAGACTCTAGCAATATATTAAATATGCTGAAGTCTGCCATTTATCATCCCCTTAGCTAGAATAAAGTTATCAGCTGTCATAAAATCTTTCAAAAGGTATAGCAAATCTCTCTCTCTTCCTCCCTCCGTCCCTCTTCCCTTACCCCCTCTCTCTTTCTCTCTTCTTTTCTCTCATGTATGTGTATGTTTGTGTGTGTGTGTGTGTGTGTGTGTGTGTGTGTGTGTGTGTGTGTGTGTGTAGGAGGTGGTAGGTTGTGAGGTACATAGTGACAAGGTCTGAGGTACACTGACTGCACAGTTCATTTCCTCTTATGTCCCTAAATCTCCCTTGGATTTAGGATATTGGCTCTGCAGTAGAGGCAATCACGAGGATCATTCCAGGGATCCTTTATCTCAAGGCAATACCAGCACTTGGGGATGTTGCTACTGAATTTCTTCTATGATATCTCCAAGAAAATAAAATCATTCAGATGTTCACTATTCCCCAGAGAGTCATTTTTCTAAAAGTAGGTGGCAAAAAAAAAAAGATGGGGGGGAGATACTTTGAATAGAAAAGTGGTATTTCGAGAGAAAAGTATTTAACTTCAGGGGTAGCCAGGAGGGAGAAAAGAACTTGTTCAAAGAACTATAATGACCCATTCTCTCTTCTCACTTTCTATTTTACTTGAATTGATTTCTGCTAGCAAAGTCTAATAGCTGAGAACAGTTTCTATGCCAGACGGGAGATTCTTTCTTCCCTCTCTGCTCCCCCACCCCCAATACTTTAAGAGACAGGGACACCATGACAGAGTGTAGAGGTCTTAACCTTTTTTGTCATAGATTCTCTCTGGTAATCTGATGAAATTTAGAGGCCTCTCCTCAGAATTGTGTATTTAAATGTATAATGTAAAACACACACAAAGGTATCCAATTATGTAGAAATACAGTTATTAAAAAGATACATGAAAAAATATCAAATAAACAACTCTACAGATCCCAGTAAAGAATGCCTGAATGATAAATAAATAGAATTAGGCTTGGAGTCAGAAAAATATAAATTCAAATTCCTGCTTCTGCTATTAGTTATATGATCTTCTTCAAATCACTTAACCTGCAAATCACTTAACCTGCAAGTGCTTCTAGCTACTTACCTTACAATTAAGTCAATGATGGGTCACAATTTGTCTCATGGAGAGAATTTCCCCACAAGGAATTCTCTGTTCTGACACAATCAAATTATTATCTGCTTAAGAGGAAAGTCACTAACTTACTAAATTGAAGAGTAGACTGTTAAAAATCTCTGTAAATATCTTTATAAACTTTCCAAACTTCATGTAATTGAATCAATCCTGAAAAAAAATTATCATAGCAATGAGATTGAGTTTTTCTCTTTTACATTATCCTAGATGTGACCAGGATGTATGTTAAGACACAGAGGGGGGGAGAATACTCTGCTCTGGGCTTTTCCAATTTTCTGCAAATTATGACAAAAATCAAAGAGGGCAGTCAGGGGAGTAGAGGTTAGTGGGCTTGGTCCTAAAAAACACTCACAGAGGCCTTCCATGTTCAGCTAACTCCTTTCTTTATTGTAATATCAATCCCTGAGTTGGAATCATGAGTCATGAAATTATTGATCTTTTCTTGTCTTCTGCTACCAACTCCATTCAGTTTGACATCATCTGTCAACACACCTTTATTATTTGCCAATGCAACATAGTAGACACTGAGAGTATAAAGATAAAAAAAAATACTTGAACTCAGGGAATTTAGACAACATAGGTTATCTTTCTTTCTTTCTTTCTCTTTTTTTTTTTTTTTTGGCTGGGGTTAAGTGACTTGCCCAGGGTCACACAGCTAGGAAGTGTTAAGTATCTGAGACCAGATTTGAACTCCGGTCCTCCAGAGTTCAAGGATGGTGCTCTATCCACTGCGCAACCTAGCTGCCCCATAGATTATCTTTCATCATTGGAGATAGTTTGTGAATCAATGGACAGAACTTTAGATCTGGTGTCAGGAAGTACAGAGTTCAAATTCAGATTTAGATACTTTTTTATGACCCCAATCAAGTCACTCAATCTGTTTAACCTCAGTTTCCTCAACTGTGAAATGAGGAATAATAATAGCATCTACTTTGCTGGGTTATTGTGAGAATCAAATGAAATATTTGTAAATTTTTGAAAATTTACAAATATTTATTAAAAATCTTAGGATAGTACTTGAAATATAGTAAATACTTAATAAATATTTAATCTATTCTATTTCTCCTTAATCTCATCTCTATTCCTCCTTCATCTAGTTTCATGAATTTGCTCTCTCATCTTTTCCTGTGGGCCACACCTTGACTTAGAAAATCACATATTAATGTTATCTATGTTTGATTGAATTTTTATTTATTTTCCCAGCTACATTTTAATCTGTGAACTGGGGCATGTTGCTCTCCATCTGCTCTTTAACAATTCTTAGATGCCATCCTCCTTGAGTCTTAGGTCTCCACACTGTTCTCTCACTAAACTCCTATCTTTTCCTAACCTTATACCCCATCATAACTTTTCCCTCTTTTCTTATTGGTTAATCTGACATGACAAATCTAGGGCTAATAAATTCTGGATACCTTTCCCTTGAGTAATCTATGGAAACCTGTTAGGCTCTTACTACATTAGTACTTAGTAAGAACCTAACAGAAACCAACACATGGCCCATGCACAAGGGTGTGGATCAAGAAAACACTTTAAAAAAATTAAAAATAACCATGAGTCAACATAAAGAAAATTCAAAACACTTCTACCTACCCCTATTATATGAGCAGAGTGAATTCACTTTATATACCCTCCTGATCCTCACTCATAAACTGTCCATGTGGCTTGAGAAAATGTGAAATTCTACAGAATATATGGTGTTACACAGTAGGGAATTTGTCCTCCAACATTGGCAATCAGCATCACATGAAAGCAAGATGGAAAACCCACTGAAAGCATACTGTTATTTTCTTCTATTCCATTTTGCAGATGAAGAAACTGAAGCACAGTTAGCTGATGTGACTTGTCTAGACTTTGTACTTGCAGAATTGGGACTGAACCCCCAAACTCTAGAGTCGTACCTCAGAATTTTTCCTAAGAATTTGACAAAATTGGATACACTCAAAAAAAAAAGCTAACAAAGATATAAAATCGATTTGGAATTCCATCTGCTTCTGCTGAGACAGTACCAACTCTCCAAAGAAAAGAAATCCAAACTTGCAGAAGTCATGATATTTCTCAATACCATTGTTAAACAAGTGGATTTATTGGCTTGTTTGCTGCTTTCCATACTGATAATGTTAGAATAAACTCATTTTAAAAATTAAGCATCTGGTTAATAACAGCTGGCTCTACCAAACAGATGAATAATTATATACTTGATATTCAAATATGTCTATTTATTCAGGGTTGGAAATATTTGTTGCCATTTGAATTTTGTTCTTGAGGGACTCAAGCAAAGTCTTGAAAAGTTCATCTGCCTGCAAGTTCTTAGGGACTTCATTATAGCTTATTCGTGCCAGTCCAACTTCATCAATACTACTTGCTGTATGTTGCAACTAGAGGAAGAAACCTGCCCATTTGCAGATGGGCCTATGTGCTACCAGGGAGTCCAACAATGATTACATTTGAAAATGGTTGAAAGCTCGCTAAAATTGGGATTTTTATCTCAAAATCAATATTTAAATAAAAGTTGTATTTTTTCTTCTCCACATGGGATGTTACTGTTCAAATCCTCAGACCAAAGCTTTCAAGTTGAAATACGTTATAAGTATCTATCCCAATCACAGGCAATTTGATATTTGTATTATTGATGACCTTGCAAAGCATATTGATACTTAAGTTATCTTTCATGTCACCCATCGTTTCTATCAGAACTATTACAATGTTCTGTTAATATTCCTACCTCCATCCCCTTTCTCATCAAATCTGTCCAAGAATTGTCCAGTCCAAGAAGATTTATATTCTGTCTGATTAGATCCAGCTTTGTTATAAAGCTACGGGGTGGAGTGGAGTGGATAAAGCTGGGCCTAGAATAAGCAAGAAATGAGCACCATTGACACTTCTGAGCCCTTAAATCTACCCTGAAGTTAAACTTTCTGCTATTTACTGTCTCCTCCATTTACAATGTGAGCTCTTTGAGAGCCTGAACTGTCTTTTTAATTTATATCCCAACACGTAGCATAGTAGTAGGCACACAATGAGCTTAATATGTGTATTTTTTTTATTCCTTCATTCTATGCTCTATCAAGTCTGAACTATTTGTCCTCCTTAGGATAGTTCTTTTATTGCTGATCCTGCCTGCTTTCTATCTTTGGCTTTCCTCCCTGACTACTAACATCCTATTAGTCATCTTTTAAAGTCATTCCCACTATGAAGCCTTCCTTAAAACCAGTCAATATTACTTTCCGCTGTACAAACACCTTATATAATACTCTCTTAGCACTTCTCTCATAGACATATCTTTTTGTATTATAGAAACCAATGTATCATATCCCATGTTGGATTGTAAATCACCATGTTTTATTAAACTTTCTATCTCCCTTGGCATATAATGTGGTGCTATGTATATAGTAGATACTTAATAAAGGTATCTTTATTCATACAAACCAAAGAAGCTATAAAGAATAGTCATGTATACTAAATATAATTGCATCAAATGGCATAGTGTCTGGATTCATAAAATTCATAACATTCAATCTCAAAAATACTCAGATATTAGCATAATAACTGTAGAACTTAATGCTCCTTCCTTTGGAACGAGACACATTTAACAGAGAAACAAAAAAGGGAAGTATAGAACAGCAAAATTGGAGAATTTAAAACTGAAAAACTTAAGATATCTTCTAAATGGAATTATTAAAGAATGAACATATTTTTCAGCACCTCATGATATCTTTGTAAAAAGAGACCATGTTCTTGGACAGAGAGAAATTATAACTAAATAAACAAATAAGAAAGACTAAATGTATCCTGTAAAAAAATAACTTAGGGAAAATAGCAATTAATATGGAGAACATAAACAGGAGAGATTAGTCTAAATAAAGTCTTATTGTAATAGTATTGCTTGCCCCCAGGTTCAATTGGTTTAATAAATATATATATATATATATATATATATATATATATATATATATATGTATATATATATATATATATATATATATATATATATACATACACATATATACTAGTTTCTCAATGAGGTATTAACTCATTATTTTAGTGATCAGAAAAACTTTGATTAATTTCAATGTGAAATATCCTATTTTGCAAAAGATAGGCAAGTTTCTGGGTGACCCTTAAAAGCAAACTCATTTGGAAAGTTTAGAATTCAGGTAGTCAGAGAGAGAATTCTTCTCCCTCACCTTATCCCACTAAGAGCAATTTCTTCTCAGGCCTGACCAGTTTTCTGTTCTTCTAATCGCTAGACTTCTTTTAATTCCATCAAAGTTGTTCACACTTTGTAATGGATCAGTAGGTGTTAACAGCTTGTTTACGCTTTATCACCTTATTCCTCCTAGGTATTCTTTGAATTCCATGATTACATAAAGTACAGTGGTTGGTAGGGAGCCAACTTTCCCCCTGACCTCTTTACAATTAAAAATAGCATCTTGAATAATGACTAGGTAGAAGAACAAATCATATAAATGATTAATAACTATCTGAAAGTCAATGTTAATGAGAAGACCATATACCAAAATTTTCAAGGGCAATGCTAAAGCAGTCTTCAGAGGAAAAACCTATATTCCTGAGAATATACAGGAACAAAGTAAAAAAAGAGAGAAGACTGATGAACTGAACATATATTTAAAATTCAGCAAATAAACTCACAAGAATCACACACACACAAAAAATTAATCTTGAAAATTGGAGGAGAAATAGATAAATTGGAAACCAAAAAATCTAGAGTATAAACAAAACTAAAAGATTATTGTTGGAAAAAAACTAACAAAATAGATTAACCTTTAAATAGTCTGACCAAAAAGAACAGGGAAAAAAAGCAAATTAATAAAATGAAAATGAACAAAATGAACCACACACAAGAAACAAAAAAAGGATTAATAGAACCTAACATATGTCACTATCTTCCAGCAAAACTGAAGATGATAAAACAAATGAATTATCTACAAAAATATAAAATATCCAAATTAGCCAAGCATGAAATTAAACAATCCAATTTCAGAAAATGAAACAACCAGCTGTAAATGAACTGCCAATGATAAATAGGTTGTAGCATATTGTGTATGATGACTTGCATGTAAGAAATAACCTAGGAGTGTAGAGGGCTGAAAGTCCAGAAAGGTGTGCTTGAATCAGACAACCCAGCACTTAAGGCTAATTACCTATTCCATGTGAGACAATGGCTCTATATACATATGTAGATAAGATGGTGATGTGATGGCTCTCCTCCCCATGGGTGCTTGCTAAATGTTTGGTGTTGAGATAATTGTAGGCAAGGATTGGAGAGCAGAGGGAAAGAAAGCAGAATCACTTGGCGGCAGGACAAAGAAGAGAGAGCATGGAAACTCCAGACTCCAGAATCCAGGATATATCATTGGTAAGTCGCATGGCAGCTTGCCTGCCTCCTTCACTTCTCCCCCTAAAAACCACGGACTTTGATTTATCCTGACTCTGGCGGACCCTGAAGCCCTCAGGGAGCTAGCCTACTCTATATAGGAGTATAAAAAAAAAGTTGTAGAGCATTTATTAAGCACCTACTATGTGCCAGAGAGCTACAGTCCTAGTATCTAGATTGATGGATAATTAATAGAGTTTATGGAACTCATTTAATGTTAGATCTGGAAGAAAATTCCTTGAATGAAAGATTGATAGAAAGATATGGAAAAGAGTCAATAAAGATGATGGGACAAGCTGAGATGTGCACTCTTGGAGGGAATGACCACACTGAGGAGACTCATTAATGCCATGAAATATCACACAAAATTAGCAAGGATAACAGAAACATTTACACATTATTGTTGAGTTATTTTCTGCCAGCTCTGACTTTCCGTGACCCCATTTGAGGTTTTCTTGGTAGAAAAACTGGAATGGTTTGTCATTTCTTTCTTTAACTCATTTTACAGATGAGGAAATTGAGGCAACAGGGTTAAGTGACTTGTCTAATGTCACACAGTTTAATAAATATCTGAGATTGGATTTGAATTTAGTTTTTCCTGACTACTTAATACCACCAAGCACTGTGCTAAGTGCTTTACAAATTATCTCATTTTATCCTCACATTGACCCAGAAAGATGAGTGCTGTTATAATCCTTTGGGTAGAGCTCTGAACCTGGAGTCAGAAAGAACTACTCTTTGAGTTGCCTTTAGATTAAGAAGTGATGGAAATTTTGTATACCCGATATTCTGACTGGAAGGGCAGTGTTCTTTCTACTACCTTGCTTCTCTAGGTCCTTCATCTTGAACATATCATTACAATCAAGTTACTAGAAATGAATGAGATCTTCTCTCTCTCTCTCTCTCTCTCTCTTTGGAAATTTGGGCATTCCTTTGATCAAAGTCTTAATTTCTTAATCTCATTTAATCTAAAGTAGAGGTTGAGCCAGAGGATCTCTGAGGACCCTTTTATTCAAATCTGACATTCAATGATTCTTTATTCTAACATTTTCTGATTTGAGAGTACAAGTGAGAAGCAGTGGAAATCTCATCAGATTTGGAGTTGGTATATTGGGGGAAAATACCACATTAATGATTCTGCCACTTGTTAACTTGTGACTTTGGGCCAGTCATCTAATTTTAAATTCATTCTAATAATGCCACAAACATTTAAAACCTTTGTTTTGTGTTGGTTATAGCTAGACACTGAATAAAAAGGCTGTGGTGTGACTAATAATTATAATCTAGTTTAGGGCACTGAAATGAAAAGGAGTAATTACTACACATGACTTTTAATATTAAATGATTTATGGTTGACCTATAGTAGATTATTAATTTGGAAGAGGGAGGAGTTTTAATGCAAATTAATTAAATTTTGAGTCCTTTCTGATTAGGCTGATGGAAGTGGAAAATTCCAGGTTCTTTTACTATGCTGCTAAACATGGCTTTTGGATACAAGATCTGCATAATGATCAAGTCTGTGTAGATAGAGGACCCAGTGCCTTTCTCATTTTTCCAAAAGCACATCTGTTCCAGAGAAGTATATTTACACATGCTTTATTTGACCAGAGAAGCCTTTTATCCATTTCATTTTGACTCTTTATATGGCCTGAGGGGAAATAGAGGGAGTAATAGACTCATAGCCCCGTGAACATTCAGGCCTGGAAGGATTTTCTGTTATTCTCTCTTCCAAACTTTCATTTGACAAATAGAAAAGGCACAAGGTCAAACAGCAAGGTCATGGCAGAGCTGATATTTGAATCTAAATTTTCTGATTTCCTAGTCCATCCTTTTTTCACAATGTCAGGCTCCCTCTTGAGGGAAGCAAGAATAATAATGAAACAGGAAAGTATTATTACTGTTTTCTGTGCTTAGGTACTTGTCCTCTGTTTTACTATTCTTTGTCTTCTAAATGTCACATAATTTACTTTTGGAATAATTAAGACAACCTAGTCTTTTGTAACTATCTTCTTTTTTTGTTTTTTAAATGTATATTGTGATCATATCAGTTTCATGAGGTTTAGAGTTTATCTTGATTAAGACAGTTTCTTATTTCTTTCAAAAAAGCACCAGTCCGGGAAATCTTTTTTTTAATCATCTCAGTATCCCTCTAAGGAGAAAGAGAATGAAATTAACATTAGGTTTCATTTGCTTGGCACATATTGGTACCAGTCAGAAAGAAGATGGGCAAGGAGCTAACAGCAAGCCTGAAATAAAATTCTCAGCATCTAGGATTGAATTCAAAGGAAGAATCAACCCTCTTCTAACTTTTCTCTGAAGTGCCTGATCTGAGGTTTTGGTCTGCAGAGTGCCAAACCATGAAAATCAGTGTTTTTGCTGCAGTCAATGGCCCAGTGCTTTCAGAATCAGTTAAGCTGAAGAAATCTAATAGAAAAATCTGCATAATTAGCTGTTTGACTGATTTCACACAGTGTAAGATAGAATTTCAGCTGCAGCAAAGTGGTTCTTAGTCTTGAACTATAGAAAACAGATCCTCCAGGCTTTTGACTTTTTGGTTGGTCTAGGATTTTGAGAAGAATCCTGTTGATTTAACAGAATGTCCTCCTAGATTCCTGCTGACTTTTCCAGGTGATGAAGGGCTTTGTGAAATGTTCTTTATGAACATGGGACTAGAATTTACAAAGAATCCCATAAAGATCACCAAAAAAAGGGAGTGTTAGGAAGTCAGTATATATTAAATCTGCAAGGGACCTTAGCAATCAAATAGTTCAACTCTCTTAATTTTAAAATAGGGAAACTGAGAACCAGACAGTTCATACATCTGGAATAGACTCCAGAAACCATCTAATCCAAACCCTGCATGAGTACATTGAGACTCAGTGTGGTTTAGTGACTTGCCTATAGTCACACCTTGACTTAAGGTTAAGATTTGAATCTAGATTCTCTGACTCTAGGGACAATGCTTTTTTTCTATTTTACCTAGTTGTTTTCTTTGCCTTATTCAAAGCTACTAATCTAGGTTGACTTCATCTACAATGTGATCAATATGCAGAGAGAAAGTATAAACAGAAGTGGATTGGGTATTAGAAGATGTATATTTGAACTTTGATAGCCACTTATCAGCTGGGTGAATTTATACAAATCATTTAACTTCCTGGGACTTTAGTTTCTTCAGTTACAAAAACTAGAGAAAAGCAGGTAAAACTTAATCAAAACACTGAAAAAAAATCTAACTGTGCTCATTGTTCACATCCATAAACTCCCCCCTCTCAACTTCTACAAATAAATAAGGGGAAGTATCTTTTCAAATGTTTTCTTTGTGGTCAAACTTGTACTTTCCCAATTATTAAACTTTCATTTTTGATTAGTTTATGATTGCTTTTATTTCAATTTACATGTCATATACATACATACATATATATATATTTACTTTGCTTACTTTATTTTACTTCAGTTCATATACATCTTCTTATGCTTATCTGCATTCCCTATGCATAGAGTTTCTGACAGAACAAGTACTATTCTATGATATTCATAAACCACAATTTGTATGGCCATTCTCCAATCAAAATCAGAGCTCCACCAGCAGTACACATATATGTCTGTTTTTCTCCAACCTCTTCAACATTGACTAGTCTCATTATTTTTGTCATCTTTGCTTTGTTACTAGACATGGTGTGATACTTCAGGTGCTCTATGCCAGGCTTATACTAAATCTTGGTGATACAAAGAAAAATATAAACATAGTAGGTAAGCTAGATAGTGTATTGAATAAAATGCCAACCCCCGAAGTCTAGAGGACCTGAATTGAAATCCAGCCTCAGACACTTGATATTTAGTAGCTGTATGTTTACTATCGGTGACTCATTTAACCCCAATTGCCTCAAAATAAATAAATAAATAAAAAACCCACAATAGTTCTTGCTCTCAAGGAGCCCTTATTTTATTTTTTTAAATAGTATTTTATTTTTCCAATTACATATAAAGATAGTTTTCAACATTTGTTTTTATAAAACTTTGTGTTCTAATTTTTTCTTTCTCCCTTCCTACCTCTTCTCTCCCTAAGACAGCAAGCTATCTGATATTGGTTAAATATGTGCAATTATTTTTAACATATTTCCATATTTATCATGTTGTGTAAGAAAAAAATCAAACCAAAAGGGGGAAAAAACATGAGAAAGAAAAAAAAATGCAAAAGAACCATGCTTCTATCCACATTCAGTATACATAGTTCTCTCTCTGGATGTGATTGGCATTTTCCATCCCAAGTGTTTTGTTAATTGCTTTGAATCACCACATTTTTGAAAAGCGGAAATCATCACAGTTGCTCATCAGATAATCTTGTTGCTGTGTACAGTGTTCTCTTGGTTCTCTGCTCACTTTGCTCAGCATCAGTTCATGTAAATCTTTCCAGGCTTTTCCGAATTTATCCAGCTCATCATTTCTTATAGAACAATAATATAGCATTGCATTCATATAATATAACTTATTTGGCCATTCCCCACTTAATGAGCTTTCATTCACTTTCCAGTTCCTTGCCACTACAAAAAGGGCTGCTACAAACATGTTTGCACATGTAGGTTCTTTTCCATTTTTTATTATCCTTAGGGATATAAACCCAGTAGTAAGATTGCTGGATCAAAGGTTATGGCCCTTTAAGCATGGTTCCAAACTGCTTTCCAGAATAGTTGGATCATTCACAGCTCCATCAACATTAAGGAACCCTTATTTTAATGGGGGTAGACAATATGCAAATAATTATATGCAAGACATACTATACAAATTATTATAGGCCAAAACTTGAAACAAAGGATTCTACAAGGTGCTAAGTCAGTGTAATTGATAGAGATAATGGTTATTTAGCATGTTGCTTAATAGTTCTCTAGTTCAATACATGTACTTAGTACTTAATATAGTTCTACAAGATTCATACCTATGAGAAGAGAGCATATAAGCTTGGACAAACTCAGCCAGAATCAGAACTGGAAAATAGAGACTGTGGTGACAGTCCTTCTGCCTCCCCCACAGAAACCAAGACACATTTAGGAGGAACTCAAGAAGCTGAGAGAGGCAGAGAACACAAAGGACTGGAGGCAGGAGCTCAAGCTCTTGGAACCAAGGAGAGAAATAGGCCTTTAAGAAAGCTAACTGGAACAAGCTATTAACCAACTCCCTAAGAAAAAATCCCCAGGACAGATGGATTTATATGTGAATTCTACCAAACATTTAAAGAACAACTAACTCCAATGCTATATAAACTATTTGAAAAAATAGAGATTGAAGGAGTCCTACCAAATTCCTTTTATGACACAGACATTGTACTGATACCTAAACCAGGTAGGCTGAAAACAGAGAAAGAAAATTATAGACCAATCTCCCTAATGAATATTGATGCTAAAATCTTAAATAAAATATTAACAAAAAGACTACAGAAAATCATCCCCAGGTTAATACACTATGACCAAGTGGGATTTATACCAGGATTGCAGGGCTGGTTCAATATTAGGAAAACTATTAGCATAATCGATCATATCAATAACCAAATGAACAAAAAACATATGATCATCTCAATAGATGCAGAAAAAGCATTTGATAAAATCCAACATCCATTCCTACTAAAAACGCTTGAGAGTATAGGAATAAATGGACTATTCCTTAAAATAATAAGGACCATATATTTAAAACCTTCAGTAAACATCACATGTAATGGCAATAAACTGGAACCTTTCCCAGTAATATCAGGAGTGAAACAAGGTTTCCCACTATCACCATTACTATTCAATATTGTACTAGAAACACTAGCCTAGGCAATAAGAGCCGAGAAAGGTAATGAGGAAATCAAACTATCACTCTTTGCAGATGACATGATGGTATACCCCATGGAGAACCCCAAAGACTCTGCTAAAAAGCTATTAGAAATAATTCAGAACTTTAACAAAGTTGCAGAATACAAAATAAATCCACATAAATCCTCAGCATTTTTATACATCACCAACAAAATGCAACAGCAAGAGATACAAAGAGAAATTCCATTCAAAATAACTGTTGATAGTATAAAATATTTGGGAATATATCTTTTTTTTTTTTTTTTTTTTTAATTTTTTATTTTATTTTATAATTATAACATTTTTGACAGTACATATGCATGGGTAATTTTTTACAACATTATCCCTTGCACTTACTTCTATTCAGATTTTTTCCCTTCCTCCCCCAACCCCCTCCCCCAGATGGCAAGCAGTCTTATATATGTTAAATATATTACAGTATAATTTAGATACAATATATGTGTGTAGAACCGAATTTTTTGTTGCACAGGAAGAATTGGATTCAGAAGGTAAAAATAACAGTTTACATTCATTTCCCAGTGTTCCTTTTCTGGATGTAGCTGGTTCTGTCCATCATTAATCAATTGGAATTGGATTAGCTCTTCTCTATGTTGAAGAAATCCACTTCCATCAGCATACATCCTCGTACAGTATCACTGTTGAAGTGTATAATGATCTTCTGGTTCTGCTCGTTTCACTCAGCATCAGTTGATGTAAGTCTCTCCAAGCCTCTCTGTATTTCTCCTGTTGGTCGTTTCTTACAGAACAATAATATTCCATAACATTCATATACCATAGTTTACCCAACCATTCTCCAATTGATGGACATCCATTCATCTTCCAGCTTCTAGCCACTATGAAAAGGGCTGCCACAAACATTTTGGCACATACAGGACCCTTTCCCTTCTCTAATAGTTCCTTGGGGTATAAGCCCAGTAGTAGTATGGCTGGGTCAAAGGGTATGCATATTTTGATAACTTTTTGGGCATAATTCCAGATTGCTCTCCAGAATGGTTGGATTCTTTCACAACTCCACCAACAATGCATCAGTGTCCCAGTTTTCTATTTGGGAATATATCTACCAAAGGAGAGTCAGGAATTATATGAACAAAATTACAAAACACTTGCCACAAAAATAAAGTCAGATTTAAATAATTGGAAAGACATTCAGTGCTCTTGGATAGGCCGAGCAAATATAATCAAGATGACAATACTCCCAAAACTAATCTATTTATTTAGTGCTATACCAATCAGACTCCCAAGAAACTATTTTAATGACCGAGAAAAAATAACAACAAAATTCATATGGAAGAACAAAAGGTCGAGAATTTCAAGGGAATTAATGAAAAAAAAAAATCAAATGAAGGTGGCCTAGTAGTACCTGATCCAGAACTATATTAAAAAGCAGCAGTCACCAAAACCATTTGCTATTGGTTAAGAAATAGACTAGTTGATCAGTAGAATAGGTTAGGTTCACAGGACAAGATAGTGAATAAAAATATCAATCTAATGTTTGATAAACCCAAAGATACCAATTTTGGGGATAAGAATTCATTATTTGACAAAAACTGCTAGGAAAACTGGAAACTGGTATGGCAGAAACTAGGCATGGACCCACACTTAACACCATATACTAAGATAAGATCAAAATGGATCCATGATTTAGGCATAAAGAACGAGATCACAAATAAATTAGAGGAACATAGGATAGTTTACCTCTCAGACTTGTGGAGGAGGAAGGAATTGGTGTCCAAAGGAGAACTAGAGACCATTATTGATCACAAAATAGAAATTTTTGATTACATCAAATTAAAAAGCTTTTGTACAAACAAAACTAATGCAAACAAGATTAGCAGGGAAGTAACAAATTGGGAAAACATTTTTACAGTTAAAGTTCTGATAAAGGCCTCATCTCCAAAATATATAGAGAATTGACTCTAATTTATAAGAAATCAAGTCATTCTCCAATTGATAAATGGTCAAAGGATATGAACAGACAATTTTCAGATGATGAAATTGAAACTATTTCCACTCATATGAAAGAGTGTTCCAAATCACTATTGATCAAAGAAATGAAAATTAAAACAACTCTGAGATACCACTACACACCTGTCAGATTGCTAAGATGACAGGAACAAATAATGATGAATGTTGGAGGGAATGTGGGAAAACTGGGACACTGATGCATTGTTGGTAGAGTTGTGAAAGAATCCAACTATTCTGGAGAGCAATCTGGAATTATGCCCAAAACGTTATCAACCTATGCATACCCTTTGATCTAGCAGTGCTACTACTGGGCTTATATCCCAAGGAAATACTAAAGAGGGGAAAGGGACCTGTATGTGCCAAAATGTTTGTGGCAGCCCTTTTTGTAGTGGCTAGAAACTGGAAAATGAATGGATGTCCATCAATTGGAGAATGGTTGGGTAAATTATGGTATATGAATGTTATGGAATATTATTGTTCTGTGAGAAACTATCAGCAGGATGGTTTCAGAGAGGCCTGGAGAGACTTACATGAACTGATGTGAACTAAGTGAAATGAGCAGAACTAGGAGATCATTATACACCTGAACAACAATACTATATGAGGATGTATTCTGATGGAAGTGATATATTCAACACAGAGAAGAGCTAATCCAATTCCAATTAATCAATGATGGACAGAATCAGCTGCACCCAGAGAAGAAACACTGGGAAATGAATGTAAACTGTTAGCATTTTTTCCTTTTCTCCCCAGGTTATTTTTACCTTCCGAATCCAATTCTTTCTTTGCAACAACAACAACAAAATTCAGTTCTGCACATATATATTGTACCTAGGATATACTATAACATATTTAATAAGTATGGGAATACCTGCCATCTAGGGGTGGGGATGGAGGAGGGGAAAATTCAGAACAGAAAGGAGCACAAGGGATAATGTTGTAAAAAATTACCTATGCATATGTACTGTCAAAAATGTTATAATTATAAAATTAATTTTAAAAAATTAACAAAAGAAAGCTAACCAGGCCCCAGGAAAGGAGACAAGATTTTGAAAGAGATAATAAAGGATTTGGACTTTAACATCTGGCTGCACTTATGGTGGTGATTACTGAACTGAAACAAAGGCTGTTCCCAGAGACCCCAAGAAAAACTAAAACAGAGAACATTACAATAAATGAAGAGCAACATATGAGGGAAAGTACTAGCAGTATGAAGACATCTGCAAAGCCCTCCTGCAGAAGGCTGCATTTGAACTGAGTCTTGAAGAAAGCCAGAACTGCTGTTTTGGAGATGGAGCATTCTGAGCAACTGTCAATAGGCCCAGTGTAGCTGGATTGTAGAAACTTGGAGGAGAAAGATAGGAGGAGCCAGATTGTGAATGTTCTAAAATGCCACATATTTGATCATGAAGATCCCAAAAAGTCACTGTAATTTATTAGGAAGAGAGATAACAAGTTGTATCTACCCATTAAGAAAATTATTTGAGCAGCTGAACAGTAGATGGATTTATCCATTCCGCAATAACAAAGTGTTATTAAGATCAAACAGGTAGGTTGCACAGTGGATAGAGCACCAGTGGATAGAATGGATAGGCAGACCTGAATTCAGCTCTGGTTCCAGACACTTACTATGTGATCCTGGACAAGTCACTTCACCCTTTTTGCCTCAGTTTTCATATGTGTAAAATTGGCTGGAGGAGGAACCACTCTAGTATCATCGCCAGGAAAAGTTCACCAAGAATTGGGTGTGACTGAAAAACAATTAAACAAAATCAACAATCATGCAGATCATAGCATTTGGATATGTAAGCCCCTTTTGCAGCCGAATTAAGGAATAAGTAAACATCTATCCACAAATATGTTTCTAAATGTAAAAAAACAATTGTCCAACTATTTCTCCTTAGATTGGTCCTATTGTTAGTGGTCTTTCATAGAAGTAAGGTCTTGACAAAAAGAGGCCTAGTGTTTGAATTCTTAATCTAAAATCAGCATTCTTGAGCTGAGGGTCTGGTATTACGTATCCAATCTTGAGATGAGGAGCCTGGTATCTGGGATTCTGATCCTAGAAGTTAAGGGAAGGTGTAGTCCAATGCATAAAGATCAGTTCCCAGGTAGGGTCCTAGAGATTAAGGACAACTGTCCAAGATATATTTAATGTAATATCTAATATTACATAATAGTATCTAATATAATATTTAATATCAAACTGTTATTCAAACTTAGGTCTAAGAACATGTCTTTAACATGTTATACAACAGGTTTAAAGTACTATCTACTGGAACAACTATTTCTTAAGTACTTGTTATGAAGAGATAAAGTTGTGAGGAGATAAAGAATGAAAAAAAAAAAAGTCCTGTCCTCAAGAGACTCACACTTTAGTGGGGAAATAGAACATGCAAATAAATGAAGATACGCCTGATTGTTAGACAAGGGAGAGAGAAGTTACCATAAGCAGAGTTAGGAGGGCTTTTTTGTAGGACATAGGACCTGAAATAAGCAATGAAGGAAATCAAGAATTAGAATTGAAGATGTAGAGTTTGTCATGAGGAAGCAGTACCTTTTGCAGCATTGAGGAAGTGGAAGATCAGGAAGATTAGCAGAAGCCAATGTGGCTAGTGTGGAACTCAGAGTCAGGAAAGTAGGGCAGCAAATACTTAATTTCAAGATATAATAGAAAGCCATGGAAACTTCTTGATCAGGGAAATGAAATGTTTATACAGACTTTAGGAAGACTCTCTTGGCAGGTTTGTGGAATATGATTTGGAGATCCAAAAGACTGGAAGCTGTTGTGTCTACTGCTCTGGGTTTGGTGGCCATATGAAAAGAGAGAAATGTGAAAATATGTTGTGTACTTGGACATGTCTAAATATAGACACCGATTAGATATGGGATGTGAGAGAGATAATATAATAAAAATGATTGGGAGAGTTTGAACCTGGGTGACTAAAAGGATGGTGGTATCCACAGCATATATAGTATAGGGAAGCTGAGGAAGCTAAAATTGACTTCAAGTTTGGGAGATTAGCACATAAGGAAAACCTACATCAGATGACAAATTAAGAAGTTTTAATTATATAAAATTTGCTGTGTGACTTTGGGCAAGTAACCTCAACTCTCTAAGTCCATATTTCTTCATTTGTAAAACAGATTGGATTAGGTTTTTCCACATTTCCATATTGCCTTGATTCAGGATTCTAAGATTTCAAGTCCCATTTCCTAAGGTCCCATGATAATTAGAGAAATGAGATTGAACGGACACCAATTCTGCAATCATTGCAGAAAGCTATCCCAGCTTTGATCATTTGACTAGATCTTCCAACCATCAAAGGGAAAACCCCCACTTTTATTTTGTACTTAATTGCCTATCAGAATAGAAAGGTAGCAGCGATGTTTTGAACAAAAATAGTTCCTAAAAAAAATGATTGTGGTCTGATGTTTTGACATTGTTTCATTTCCCACAATTTATTATTTCATTATTGTATACAAATTGAGTGTGATAATTGGGATATGTTGAGATACAGTTGGGATACAGACCAACTTTTTGGGTCTTCATTTTAGACTGATGTTTTGAGGAAAATCAGAGGTCATGTAAATCTTCTCTTTAACCTTGCTTATTTCATCCTTTCAATATGAGGTTTGCATTACTCTTCTCTTGCCTGATATGATACAGGCTGAGCCGTATGAAATAAAATATCATCTGTGAATTAATTATCCCTCACAGTAACAATATCAATAAAGCAACCTAGTTTAATAGACCACAGAAGAAGAATAAAGTGCATATTATATAAACCCTATCAATTGAGCATAAATGCTTCTGAGTTTTGCATTAGAAAAGTAGTCTGAGAGTCCTCTGGGTCCCAGAAGGAGCTCACAAAATGTTAAATTCATTTTAAAATAAATGATATTATTTCTTTCTTTAGAACATTATACTCATTTCTGCCTTTGGAACTATTAACAGATTTCATCTAGATTTGAAGATTAGAGATTCCACATAGCTTTATATATTTGGAATAAATGAAATTCCATGTACTTTGTGCAGCTCTGATTAATGGCTGATAGGAGAAAAACCCATAATAGTTCTTCAGTTCACTTACTCATTCAAGAAGCATTTATTATTTATCTACTATATATGAAGCACTGCTCTAGACTCTGGGAATACAAAGACAGAATTAAAACTATTCTTGCCTTCAAGGAATTTATATTCTACTGGGAAGATTTTTTTACATATACATATATAAATAAATATGAAGTATCTAGGGGAAAACATTACAATTTAAATGATTCAGGAAAAAAGATCATGTAGGATTAGTCTTCTAAGATTAGTCTTCACAAAGCAAAAGAATCAAAGAGCTAGAGAGAGAGAGAGAGAGAGAGAGAGAGAGAGAGAGAGAGAGAGAGAGAGAGAGAAGAGAGAGAGAGAGAGAGAGAGAGAGAGAGAGAGAAGAGGGTAGAGGGGGAAAAGGGAGGGAGGGAGCATTTTTTTCATGGAGGATGGCCTTTGCAAAATGGTGGAGGTGGAAGATAGAATGTTTTAAGCATTCAATGCTTCAAAGGATCCGTGATTTCCCTGTGAACTTGTCTCCACTATTGGCAGTCATAACTTTTCCATGTTTTTGCAAATAGTCTCAGAGATATGGTGGTCAACCTCATTCAGAGGCATTTATCTTGGTTGAATAGGGCTGGTTCTTGGAGCACAAGTTCATTTTCTATCATCAGATCTGTACCTCTGAGCTTCATTGGACTTATGAGAACTTATACTTTACTCCAAGGTTACTCCTAGACAATGATGAGGTACTTTAGTGGAGGAATGAAGTAGTTAACAACAAAAATAAGAAAAAGTGGATTGAGGCAAGAGGATTGAAAAATTAGATAAATATTTCTAATTTTATCCACTTGAGAAAAAATAGACAATAGGGGGATCAAATATCATTGTTTTACTTGATAGATTATAGTTGAATTCCAGTAAACTTAATTTCTTACAAGGATCTAGTGAACTTATGTTCTTTCTTTTAGTTTGGACATGGGAGGTGGTGTCCCAAAGCAATGACCTAGCATTAGATGATTTTTTTTGAAAAAACAGATCACAAAAAAAAAAATCATTAGATAACTTTTGGTTGAGTTGGAAGGCTAGTCAAGGGAGTGAAATATAATGGAAGACTTCTGGACTAAAAGTCAGAAGAATTGATTTTATGTTCCAACTCTTTCATTTATCAATTGTATGTCTTTGGAAGAATATTTTCAATTTTATGATCTCAATAAAATCATATATCTAGAGTTTGAAGAGAAAAATCATAGGCTATCAACTCATTGATGTAGGATTGGAAAAGATCTCAGAGGCGACCATTTTAAAAATTAAGGAATTGAGGCCCAGGGAGATTAAACAATGTCTATGACACAAACAACAAAAGGTAGGTTGAGAAGTTGCTGAATTTTTATGAATGAAATGAAATTAAATATACAGGCAATAGGGAAATCAGCTATCATTGCTTCAATTGACATATCATTTTGCAGTCTAAGATCAAATGAGATAACATATGTAAGCCACTTTATAAATGTTAGCTATTATTATTACTGAACCTCTCATAAACCATAGTCACACGGGTATAAGGCACCAGAAATGCCTTATAATATAATCGCAGGTCCCTTTCTTTTTCCACTATACCATATGCTCTCATGTCTAAAATGAGGGTGATAATACTACTTTATATTGCAAAGGGTTGTTCTGAGGATACAAAAAGATGTCTGTGAAGTGCTTTATAAATATAAAACATTACATTACAATTTCAACTATCATTATTATTTAATTAGCACCTATTTTTATCTCATGCCTGATAGTACCAAGAATGCCTTACTTTTGCACAGAACTCCTTAAATAGGTTTGAGAGATAGGAGAGTATTTTCCTTAGATCACAAGGATGAGGTCACTAGGTTCTCCTTGAGAAAGAGAGACATTCAGAAGGGTAAAAAAATCAGGTAGCTATGGTTACAAAGTGCATTTGCAGACTGAATTGTGTGACATAGAGTGCATTGACATTTTTCCCAATAGAAAACTTTTGTTTTAGGGTCTAGGGGTCAATGGTAGATCTGGTTCTTCCTTTGAGATTTGAATTTGAGTTGCAAGACTCCTCTTTGGTTGAATAAATATGGGTGAGATTTGTAGTGCTTGTCTTTCTGTCTCTGTTTTGTCTTTCTGTCTTTGATCCATCTATTGAGTTACAATTAAAATTTTAAAAGTTTTGGCTTCTTGGTCAATCAATTTGGTTTGTAAATATTGGGCAGCTATAACTTAGGGATAAAAGCATTGGATTTGAATTCTGCCCCTGTAGGATTAATTAGAATCTTGATTTAAATAAGACATAAGGCAAGAGAAAACTCAAAGCATGAAAGTAATACACAATTAACAAATATGGTGGCAACCATAGTGACACTATAACAGACAATTATCATACATTATATAATATACATTATCACCACTCCGAGGAAGCACCTCTATCTGAATTCTAGCTAGGAGGACCCATTATCATAGCTATTCAAAATCTTGAATGAGAGCCATTGCTAGGCAAGCTGAACACTACTTCCTAGACAGATCCTCAAAATCTCTTTCCACTAAAGGGTTTTTGTAGCCTGAGAACAAAGAAAGCACTACACTAAGTATTCTCATTTGTTATGTGCCTCTTGAGGCAGAGTAGCTCCTTCAGGTACAGAATACTCCATCACAAGAGGCCCACCAAGGAGAATTTTTGTCCATTCCTTTAGGAAGATTATGTTTACTCTAGGAACTAACTAGGTTTATGGGGTAAACACAGGCCTGAAATAAAGGGTACTCATTAATTAAGGTACTAAAAGAATGTGACTCCCAAGGATACACAATCAGAAGCAATGCTAGAATACAGGCAGCTAGTTAACTTGCATTTATTAAATACCTACTATATGCCAGATACTGTGCTAAAATGGGTCTTCTTGATTTTAAATCCTGTTTTCTAAATAGCATTTCTACATCTGTTTAGACATGATGGAGAGATAAACAGAAATAGAGACAGAAAGACAAGCACTTGCAAATCTCACACAGATTTATTCAATCAAAGAGGAGTCTTGGGGGCCTCCTGAGGCTATCTGGAAATATCTACTTTAAAAAAGATAGCTTCAAAAATGGTCTCATTTCTAGCAAGCTTTTCCATATGAACAAAAGGGATAGAGGGAGAAACAGTGCTGTCTCCTTTTCTAGCCTTCAGAATTCTTTCATTTATGTGTTTGGAAGAAAATCACTTCCCTCCCCTCATTTTGCAGCTGCCACAATGAGTGCAATGAATCAGCTTGAATTTCCTGAGTCATTGTGCTCCCTCTTTCATGCCAGGAGAATGGAAGAATGTCAGCCATCTCAAGCATACTGAGGTGAAGGATGGGTATTGAAAAAAAGCATTGCACAGAAAAGAGATTTTTATATTCACTGACAGAAAGACACTACAATATCAGAAGGAAATAAGTGTCTAACCCAGTATTGAGATTGGTTTGGAGTCTATAGAAAGTCAGTGGATCAACTTTCCCACTGAAAAAAAGCTCTAAGAGGGAAAGGCTTAGTCGCCAGAGATAGGGGAAAAAAATGAGAAAACCAAGTAGATATTTAAGGAACATTAGAAGTTACTTTAGAGAATTAAAAAAAAAAAAAACTCAGGAAGTCATATCAGGAAAGAACTTTTGAAATATATTAATCATAAACCATAGATTTAATATTAGAAAAATCTTATTCACTCATTTTATAAGAAACTAAGGACTTTTCCTAGGTCACAAAGAATAGAGAGAGACTTAATCAGGAAGATGGGTTCAAATCCCATCTCTTACATTTACTATCTGTGTGATCCTGGGTAAGTCACTCTCTCAAACTCAACCTCAGTAAGTTCATATGCAAAACGAGACAGTAGAACTCAAAGACTATCAGTTGCTTTGTATTAGTAGAGGGAATTATTTTACCTAAGGAGTTGTTATACTTGTGAAATCTCTGTTTCTATTTCTATCTTTATCTCTGTATTTCTATCTCTTTCTCTATTTCTATCCCATATCTATTCAGGCAATGTATCCTCAGGCACAGAAGAGAGAAAAGTCTCTCTATTGATGGAATTGAATGAATGAAAAGATAGTTATTAAATGCTGAGGATATAAACACAAAAAGCAAGACAAAAATGCGTGCCCATCTAGGAACTACTTACATTCAAATTTTGTAAATGAAGCCACAATGCAACCATTTGTCATATCTCTTCCAGAAGCAATGGGAGTATTGATTTGATTATAGTGATCAGACAAGGAGATAAAAAGAGGAAGTGTGCAATGTTCTGCAAATGGCAAGGTAGCCTTGGTAGATGACTGAATAGAAAGTTAAAGTGTAACACAATTCAGTTTACTGTCTAGGTCAATTAGATATAGTGGGCTAAATTTGTGCTTTTTCAACTTTTTCATTAATTAAAATGGCTGAGCCCCTTAAGAGGTATTCCAAAAAAGGTAAGGATAAGGATTATGGGTTATAGAGGTTCTACTACCTTTTAAAGCTGCAAGTTCCAGTCACAGGTGGGGAGAAGCAGAGCAACAGTGGCAAGCATTTGTCAAGATAACCTGAAAGGATCTCTTCCCTACCAATTTTAACATTCTATTTCTGTTGCTTCCTGTATCCTCTTCCCTTCCATTCCCTCCCAAACTTTTCTATTTGAGCACACATCTGGGAACAACAGCTCCAGTAACCCATGTAGCCAATACCAGCAAAGCAATCTCATTGCTTGGCTTTATATTATGAAGCAAAACCAATGGAGGAGAAGGCACCCACTCTGTAGTTCAGTCTGCAGCATGTGCTTCAATACCATTTGACTATAAGTTGCTGCTGCTTAGTCCCAGAAAGGCACAAAGAGAGCAGGGGGGCAACAAGCAAGTCACTCACCCTTCCTGGGTCTCTGTTTAGTCATTGACAAAGTAAGGATTCAGGGGCTCTATGTCTAAGATCCTGTGTTTCTGTCTGCCACACATTTCTTGTAATGGCCATCTAAATTGCATTAGGCAATTTCACATGGTCAACAGGTGTTTCAGATTCTTTGCGCTTTGATATTATCATTTGTAAAATGAAGGTGAACTTCTAACAATTGTTCTAGCTTAAAACATTTGTGGGATGGTTATTTTTGAATGGCATCTGACATATCAGACCATGGCCTCAGTCAATGGACTGATTGAAGATAGAAGTCATATCAGAAATGTGCAAAATAAAGGTAAATTTGGCAAAACACTGACCTCTAGGATAAAACAAAATGAAAAGGAAGCATTCAATGACACTGATATTTGCATGATATGAAAGCAAGGTAGTAGAAAGGGCCCAAGAGTGGGAACTGGCAGAGCAATGATGCTACTAAAGGATAGAATACACAACAATCAAAGCTACCAGCATGGTTAAAAATATGGATTTTTAAAATCCATAAATATAATAAAATATTATTATCTTTATTTTTATTTATTTATTCTTTTTAAGGATTTTATTTATTATGTTATAAATAATATAAATATTTATTAAATATTTTATTTATCCTTTATAAGGATAAAATTGTCTATTCTCTGTCCAGCACTTATTCAAAAGAAGGAAGCAATTCAATTTTCTGGCATGGTGCTGCTGACTGTCCAGGTTTCACAAGCATACAGCAATGAGGCTAGCCCAATGGCTCTGTGGACTTCTAATTTGGTAGGCAACCTAACACCTTTTCCCGCTGACATTTTCTTTCAGAGCCTTCCAAATGCTGAGCTAACTCTGGCAATGTGTTCATCAACCTCATCAGCTATGTGGATCTCCTTGGAAAGTAAACTGTCAAGCTAAGTGAATTCATCCACAGCATTCAGAATTTCTCTATTTGCTTTAACCAATAATGATTTCACATAAGGATGGTGGTGCTGTTGGCTGGTGGAGATCTTGTTTTCTTAGTGTTAATTGCCACGCCAAAATTAGCGCAATTAGCACAGAATCAATCGGTCCTCTGTTGCATTACAGCCTTAGAGGCCGCATTGAGTTCACGATCATTTGTGAACAAAAAGTCTAGAAGGAGAATATAAAAGCTGGCTTGAAGTTTAACATCAAAAAAACTAAGATCTTGGCAACTGGCTTCATTACTTCCTGGCAAACAGAGGGAGAAGAAATGGAATCGGTGTCAGATTTTATATTCTTGGGCTCAAAGATGGCTGCAGACAGCAACTGCCGCCATGAAATTAAAAGATAGTTGCTCCTTGAGAGGAAATCTATGGTGAATCTGGGACAAAAAGACATCACCTTGCCAGCAAAGGTCCCTGTAGTCAGAGCTATGGTTTTTCCAGGAGCAACGTATGGCTGTGAGACTTGGCCTGTAAGAGTGGCGCAGAATCGATGCTTTTGAATTATGGTGCTAGAGAAGTCTTTTGAGAGTCCTTTGGACAGCAAAAGGAGGTCAAATCAGTCAGTACTGAAAGGGCAAATAATGAAGCTGAAGTTTAAATGTTTTCCACATAATGAGAAGACAGGAAGTCATTTAAGGACATGTTTCAAGCATCTTACAGTGTTTATTATTAATAATAATTATGATGATAATAACTAGCTTTATATAGTGTTTAAAGTGTCATATTTAAAATGCTACACCATTTGCATTATGTCATGTGTCTATCATGCCTCATATGACATGCCTAATAATGAACCATGTTTGTCACAAGAAAAAGCATTCTATCCATGACACACTGTGTCTGTCATATAACTTGTCTATTAGTCTCATGATACAATGTGCCTTCGGATGAAGTTACATACATGTCACATTATATAGTGTATCCAACACATGCTATTATTTGTCTGTCACTTGACATGACATGTGAATATTACATATTTCAATCACACGATGTGATGCATCTATCACCTGGTATATCTTTACATGATGTGCCCTGTTATATAACATACCAAAAATCCTTTAGGCTAAATTAAAATCATTGCCCAATATATTTAGGAAGGAAAAGAGAAGGAGAAAGGAGAGGAGAAGAGGCTGAGGCTTTTGGAAAGGCCTTTTTTGTTTTTCCTGACCCAGATATTCTTGCCTTATCTATTCTGGTCCATCCCTCTCCCTATAGTGATGAGCCCTACATCATCCTTAAAAATGATGCTACAAGCTATTACTTGCTAAATACTGGAAATTCTAATTCAGTTTTAATATGTAAGCTACATTTTAAGTACTTCCACTGGTTCTCTGAATATTGTAGGTGTCACAGGAAAACCTCAGAGTATTCTGAAATGAAAATCCTTATGTCCAAATTCCCTGTAAATTTATTAGGATAAGAAATCTTATCCTAACTTAAACTTAGGGTTACTATTTTTTTGTTCTGTCAATGGAGTTCTCTCCTTACAACTCTCTGAAGACTCCCTCTGTTTTTGTTCCCTGTATTGGTTTGGAATGTCCAAAAGACCCTGACTATAACCTAGGGATTCATCTGACATCTCTTAATCATAAGAATACCTTGAAATTATGTGGTCTATTTCTCTCATTTTAGGTGAAATCACTGAAAACTGGAGAGATTAAGTGACTTAAAGGAAATAATCTAAAGGCAGATTTTTTACTCCAAAATCCACTGGACTTCCAACTCCATTATGCTATCACTATTCAGTCATTTTTTTTCTTGATGAAGGTGTTTGTGTGTGTGTGTACATGTTCCTATATTTGGGAATTTTTTATTCCTTCTCTAAGAACTCAAGGGAAACAAAAAAGAAAAGTTGTTGGTTGGCCTGAAGATAATAAATAGAAATACATTTTTTCTTGTTATAGTCCTGTTTCCACTGCTATTAAATCAAAAGAAACATTAGAAGAATGATTTTTGCCATCCCAAATATTCAGACAATTTGTGTCCAACCTATGGACTATTTATATTAGACTAATCAGCAACAGTTGGACACATTATACTTTGAGCCCAACATTGTGATATCATTTTAATCCTCTTTAAGTGCAAAGGACATTTCAAAAGCAGGCCACGATCCCAGACAATTCACTGTTTTTATATTAGAAATTATTTATTAATGTTATCTACTTTCAAATGGGATTCCATGTTGCTAAAACTTATTTCAAGAGGCTAAAAGTAATATAGAAGCCTTATAGAAAAAATCCACTGTGATTTGTGGATAAAACAGATGATTATCATACAAATGAAGCTGAACAAAAACAAATGTTAGTTAAAGAAAGCAAGGACATGCAAGAACACATAATTTTAGGAACGGAGGTCCTCCAGTTTAAACCATGCTTGAAAAAGAATCCTTATTTAGCATTTAAAAACTTAAGGAGTCTGATTATTCTCTCTCGGTACAGACTTATTTAATATCGTTCCCCTTCACAAACTTTATGTTCCGAATTTGGTTTTCAATTTCTTCCCTCTAGCCTTTTGCATGTACTGTTTGCCTGGAATGTAATTCTTTCTCAACTGCATTACTTAGAATCCTTAATTTCCTCAAGGCTCAGTTCAGGCTGGATCTACTATGGAATTCTTTGCAGGTCTCCCCAAGCTCCTCCTCCAATAATTTCTTATTTGTATAATTGTTTTATTTCATCATGATGTAAGGTTCTTTAAGACAGAAACTTTTTTTCCTTGTAGTGTCCATATGTCCAGTGCCTATGATAGTGTTTTGTATAAACAGGTATTTGATAAATGTTTGTGGGTTTTAAAAAAATCAAGTAATAGAGTCTTTTCTGTCCTCCTACACGAATGAAATCCTCTATACCTCCATAGGTGGGAAATAGTAACCTTTTGGGAAAACTTATAAGAAGGAAAAAGTATCAATTAGCTTTCTCTCCTCTCAGCATGTTCTCAGTGCTCTTTTTGGAGATTTGCTCATTTATTTTCCTGCCATACAAAGTACGAACAGAAATAATTAATGCAACTTGGAAAATACAGAACCTGACAATCATGGTATCTCTAAACCTCATCTTCTAGAAGCCCCTTGGCTTAGCTCCAGGGGACCATCATGCTTCTGCTAGGAGCTCTTAGATTTTGGAATTCAGTGGCAGTGCTGTTCTGCTTCTAGCTCTCTTTTCCAAATGCAGCCCACAGTTGCCTGTCTCTTGGTAGCTCAGAAACACCCCAGGACTACCTGAATGCCAAATTACTCCTTCTTTCCATACCATTTCCAGCTGCTAATTCCTTTTCTTCTTTCCTAAGGAAACTTCTTTCCATGAAAGTTTTTTCCTCTGTTAGCATTTAACACTCCTTCTGCCCTCTTCCCCCAAATTGGTGTTGTCTGATGCAGTTCTGGTTGCTGGGTATAAGGTTCCTGAGGAGTATGAATTTTTTCTGTCTTTTCTATTGTGGGCTTAAAGTTGGTCCAGAATTTCCTGTTAAAGATGGTAATTCCCACTTATGTTTTATTAATGTGATATCTATTGGTCAATTTCCCTAAATTAGAATCCATAAATCTATGAATCCAGGGATTCTTTTCTATTTTTTTCTGTTCTATATGTGTACAATTTTCTGGAAAATGGTTTCTAACTTTTGCATATGTGAAAAACTATTTACTAAGTATGATGCTGTATATCCATTGTAGAAAGATGAATGTATATATGCACAACATAAATATGCATATGTGTGTATACATATATATGTGTGTAATACATAAACATGCATAATTTGAACTTATGTACTTCAATTGTTTATTTCTATGTGTTATATTGTAAATTTTTTAAAAGACTAAAATATTTTGAAAATTAACAAGTGTAAAGAGTTTGTGGCAGGGGTTACCCAGAGCAACATATCAAATATAAGAACTAAGAATGATTCAGTCTAATAAGCAAAGGATCCTGCCTGGTTTATTCCCATCTTTATCACCTTCCCTTCTCCCACTCCTATGATCCATAGGGTGAAGACTTCAGTGTGATTTGTGCAGTAGAAATTGAGTCCAACTAAAAATCAAGAATTGAAATTAAACTCTGATTTGGTTAATTAAAAACTTTGATTTCAAAGAAGTTGTTTCACCTCCCTGAGGCTCAACTTCCATATCTATCAAATAATGGAATTGGATTAGCTCATTTATCAAGTCTCTTTTCAATAGCTTGGGCATTTCACCCCATTTCTCCTGTAGTGTCCCTTGACTAAGGGGTAGCCAATAGACCCTGGATTTAAAAGAGGCACATTTTAATTCATTGCTTTGAAATAATGAGTCTAATTGAATATGGATTGAAGCACAGTATTTTCACCTTTTTTGTTTATTTGCTTTTTTTCTCACATTTTTTTTCCTTTTGGTCTGATTTTTCCTATACAACATGATCAATATAGAAAAGTTTAAACGGATTGCACATCTTTAACTTATATCAGATTGCTTGCTGTCTTGCAGTTAAGAAGGAAGAATAGGAGGGAGAAAAATTTGTAACATAAAATCTCACAAAAATGAAAGTTGCAGGACCAGTTGATGTAGTGAATAGAGCACCAGTCCTGAAGTCAGGAGGACTGAGTTCAAATCTGGCTGGCTGTGTGACAGCAGGCGAGTCACTTAACCCCAATTGCCTCCAATTGGAGGCAAAAAAAATGTTGGAAACTATATGTGTATTTTGTTATGGGCCAGAACTCTGTATTTAAAACAAGGATTCTTACAAGGTGCTAATTCAGTGGAATTGATAATGCAATGGTTATCTAGTTTAGCATGGTAATTAATAGTTCTTTAGTTCAGTACATGTACTTAGTACTTAATATTGCTCCATAAGATTGACGCCTATGATAATATAATTAGGATAGAGCATATGAAGTGGGACAAACTCAGCCAGGGTTAGACTCGGAGAAGAAAGAAGACTGGAGACAGGAGCTCAAGTTCTCAGAGCCAAAGAGAGAAATTCATTCCATCTTCATCAGCCTTGTGGTGTCTGGCCTGTCCTCCTGTTCCCTCCACTGAGACCAAAGGCAGTCTGAAGGGCCTCAAGAAAGCTAGCCGGGCCCCAGGCAAGGAGACAATACAGAATTTGGACTTTAACATCTGGCTACACTTCTGGTGATTACTCAACTGAAAAGAAAGCTGCCCCAGAGACCTCCAGAAAACCAACCAAGAACACTACATATTTGGAAAATAAAATATTATCGAGGAAAACTCACACACAAAACCAATAACAACAAAGAAATTATGAGTTTCAAGCATTTACATTCAGTGGAAAGAGTTGTAGCTGACATTTACATGGCACTTTTAGGTTTTCAAAACCTTTTCCATATCTTTTCTAATTTGACTCTGATGATAATATTGTGATTTAAATACTTCAGGTATCATTACATCCATTTGATAGATGAGAAAATCAGTTTTCAGAGGAGTTGATTAACTTACCTATAGTTACTTGACCAATAAATATCAGAGGACTTGAATTGTTAATCAGAAAAAAAATATTACAAGTTCATGGGATGTTTAGGGCTGATTCCAAGTCCAGTGTTCCATCCACTAGAACATGTTGCCTCTCACATATGGGTTCTAGTCTCATATCTGCTGCTGATTTGCTGTGTGATCTTGGACAAATCAGAGAACTGGATTCTGCTTTCTTTCTCTATAAATAAGGAGGGAAGGATTAGAGTATCTGACGCTGGAAGTTCCTTTTAGTTCTGACATTTTTATGACTGTATAGATGGCATTGTGAACTCTATCCTCAATTAATGCTTTGCTAAGATTTTAGTGTTCTAGGAAATAACAAGTAACTGATAATGAGTAAGTCTTAATTATAGCCTTGACTCATTAGCTGGACAAATCCTTTGTCTTGTGTGAACCTTTGCTTGTACATTTTGTTAATATGGAAAATGTAGGTGCTAATAGACAGTTTACATGCTGCAGTGAATAAAGTGCTGGAACTGTAATCAGGAAACCATATTTCTGAGCTCAAATCTGGCTTTACTTAACTAATTGTGATGTCTGACTGTGGGAAAATCACTTTGTGCTGTTTACCTCAGTTTCCTCATCTGTAAAATGAACTGGAAAAGGATCTGTAAAATGAACTGGAAAGGCAAACAACTTCAGTCTCTTTACCAAGAAAATCCCCATGTGAGATCATGAAAAGTTAGACTGAAACAACTGATAATAATGTTTTCTAAGGTCCTTTGTAGCTCTATACTTCTAGAAATAAACATAAATTTCCATAATCCTTGTGTAAGAGATGATTACATATAACAATCCCTTTGTTAAGCATCCTTACTTCTTCCTTTATCTTGTGCCAATTGTTGAATCATCTATTTGAAAAAAAAGGCCCAAGATGGATCATGGTCAGTGGGAGAAGAGAACATTTTCCATTTTCAGTGAAAAGTTTCCTGGGGGAAAAAAGAGATCATTTTTGATATGAACATTAGTGTGGCATTTCCAAACCCACACTACTGCGTTCTCAAAATTGCTATTAATTTTTCCCAGCCCACTGCCATTGTAAGAATTACCAGACTATGATTATGTAGTAATTTACTTGCTATCTTTGCCTTCTCCATCAACAGTGTCATGTATAATTGAACCACATGCTTGGGGGCTGGGGGAAAATGCACTTTTATACTAAGAGGTAAGTGAGCTATTGTCTCAAGAAATCACCCAGGACCAATTTCAATGCTAAATTGATGTCAATGGGCATTATGACAAAGGCAGTCAGTATAAACAGTATGCTTACTGCCTCCAAATTCATTGAGAGTGATGTCAGAGCTAATGGATTTCTTAGTATGGTGGAGAGGAATGTTGTTAGAATTAGTAGGGACTTGGATTTCTAGTCCTGCTTCTGAGACTTCCCTGTTGCATGATCCTGAATCGATCAGGTAATCTCTCTATACCCCTTAACTGTAAAATGAAGCTGATAATACCTGTACTATTAGATGATACAGATGACTCTCAGGTACAGAGTCAGTAAGTTGATATTGTTGTTCTTAGGTCATTTTAGCCATATCTGACTCTTTGTGATCCATTAGGGTTTTCTTGGAAGAGATACTGCAGTGGTTTGCTGGAACTCAAAGTGGCCTCAGACACTTACTAGCTGGGTGATCCTGGGCAAGTCACTTAATCTTGTTTGCCCCAATTTCCTCAATTGTCAAATTACCTGGCAAATGAAACAGCAAACCACTCCAGTGTCTTTGCCAAGAAAACCCTAAATGGGGTTGCAAAGAGTTAAGACACAAGTGAAAAGCAACTGAATAAGCTGCACTACTTGCCTCTCCTCTCTATGAGAAATGTGCTTTGCAAACCTTAAGGTATTAAAGCAATGTAACCTTACTATTATTAGCAATAAGCTTGTAAAATGTCAGATTGAATATTATGATAGAAAACTATATTAAATACCTTAGACACACCACTGGATTAGTTAAGTTAAATGACTAAGAAAAAATAGAGCAAAGAAATCCATGACTTAGGGGCAGAAGAATAATTTGCCAAATATACTAATAGATTTGGGGAAGAAGAGCTATGATGAAAGTACTTCCATGTTTAATAGGTAGAGGGGGAGCAGATGCAAATGAAGTTATCATTATCACAAAATTCAGTAGCATTTTTCCATTTCATAAATAGTCATTAGTGAAAATAGATAAATATTATTTTTATTCTCAGTCCATTAAAGTACTAAAGCAGATGTACCAAATAGATGGGTACATTTTAACAATCATTCCAAGCTAAAACCTATGTGATAATTTGGTTTGGATATGTAAGACAAAGCAATTAATGTGTTTTATATTAAATTTAATTTCAGTCAATTCACTAAATATTTATCAAGCAAGTCTCTATACCAAAATAGAAATAGCACTTCACAATGCCTGCTTCTTGGCTGTTGGGATACATTCTTTTTATCAGCTCATTCTACCAGGGGAAGTCTTCACATATATGGGGGTAGACACATCCCATTCTCCTTCTCCCCAAGTCATTGATTCACACCCTCAACCTAATTTTAACCCATCTGCCAACATGGTTTACCAAGATGTGACTGCTGAGAATGCTACAGCTTCTTGGAGCCATAGGTAAGAGTTAGGTGGATCAGGTGAACATCAAAGGTGAAAAGCAGCTCATAAAAGGACTCCACAGCCCTCACACCAGAAGTACAAATCTTCCCTGAACATAACTTACACATCACAAGATGACCAAATGGTCTGTGAAATGACATTTCTTGTTACTTCTGGATCAATCAATCATTTAAGGATTTTGAAGGACCTACTATGTGCCAGGCAGTGTGCTATGCATTGACCATACAGTTATAAAAAAGAGTCTCTATTATCAAGCATATATATATATATATATATATACATACATATGTATATATATATACACACATCAATATATGCAGAATAAATATAAGGAGAATAAATGCAGAATACATAAAATACAGAACACAGGGAGCATCTGCAATTTAGAGAATCGGGAAGGGCTTCATATAGAAGGTAATAATTGAGCTACTGTTAATTTTATTATATATTTAAAAGGAATAGCAAGTTGTATATAATAGATATGAAACTTTATATGCAATTATCTTTTGTATTATGTTATGTTATAGAAATGCTTGTTTGATTCCACAAATTAAAAATAAAATAAATTTTAAAAGATTATACTATGAGATAGAGGGGAGGAGAAAATGCACTCCATGCATGGGGGTTGGCCAATGCAAAGGCATGGAAATGGGAGATGGCATATTATATAGGAAAAACAAAGAGAAGGCCAATTAAAATGGTTTACAAAGGATGAGACATAGTGTATTGTCCAGTGAAGCTGGGAATATAGGTTAGAGCCAAGTTGTAAAGGATTTTAAGAGCTAAACAGAGGAGTATCTCTTTGATCCTAGAAATAATAGAGAGCCCATTATCAGCATTTTAAGAAAATTGCCTTGCTAGTAATGGGGAAAATGGGGTGAAAAGGGAACACACTTTTAGGAGGTAGACCAATTAGGCCTCCTAATTAATCTAGGCTAGTGGAAGTGAGAGACTGAACTAGCATGGTGGCTATGTAAGTAGAGAGAAGAGGTATTAGAAATTGGAAGTTAGAAAGAGCAAAAAATAAATAAATAACAATTAATTAGATAACACTGTCATGAACTTGAGAGATTTCTGAGAATGATGAGATAGAAAACTGTCTGCCTGTTCCTATCCCTTGACCCATTATCAATTGGGAAATGGCTCTTATTTTTCATAAATTTAATTCAGTTCACTATATAATTGAGAAATGAAGCAAGACATCTTTATTTTAAACAATATTCTTCAAGTGATGCTATATAGGTAAGACATGGACATACCACAGTCACAGAAGAATTAAAATTATATCCAAAATACAATAGAGAGATACAAACAGTATCAAAGTGAGGATAGAATGTAGCACCAAATGAAGAATTTCATTCCTTTGCTAATGAAAATCTTCATTTGGGTACCACATTCTATCCTCACTTTGAAATATGTTATGGGAAAAGAAAGAGCTAGAAGAGTCCGTCATACTGTACTTGTTATTGAACAATGGATGTCAGGATGGCTAAAGGAAAGACCTAAGCATATGGCTTGACCCTTTTTGTAGAGAATTTATAGGAAATCATGGACAAGAGCTGCATATAATGAGAGGTGTAGTATGATTGTAGTCTTCATGGTTGGCAGCAATACCCACCTTGATTATGGTCTCCACAGAAATACAGAAGTATTGAGTGAGGAGCCAGTGAACATTTTTGAACTGATGAGTGATGTAATCAGAATTGTAGTTTAAGAAGATTATTCTGGCAATTATTTCAGGGACTGACTTTAAGAAGTAGTTTCTGAGAGGTAGGAAGACCAGTTAATAGATTATTGCTGAAGTCCAGGTGGAAGATGGTGAACACCTGGAATCAGGATGTGACAGTGGGAATAAAATGAGAGTAATTGGGAAGTCACTTGGCCCAAACATAATATTATTGAGATTGACCTGATGTATTCAATGATGTGAAGAGATAATTGTGGTGAAAAAGCTACAGAATAATTGGGAGGGAAAACCTTTCCCCCCCTGATTTCTGCTTTGAGATATCCTCCAGATGTCAAAAATTTCATGAAAAAAATTTCTAGATTTCAGAGAAATCTCTTCCTGTCTCTCGTCTCTTCTCCCTCCCTGTCCCTCCTCTCTCTCTCTCTCTCTCTCTCTCTCTCTCTCTCTCTCTCTCTCTCTCTCTCTCTTTCTCTCTCTCTCTCTCTCTCTTTCTCTCTCTCTCTCTCTCTCTCTCTCTCTCTCTCTCTCTCTCTCTCTTTCTCTCTCTCTCTCTCTCTCTCTCTCTCTCTCTCAATATATATATATATCTTATTGTTAAAAAAGCTGGATAGCCAAAGTGCCCAGCTTCTTAAATTATGATTTGCAACCTCATATAGGGTCTCATAATTGAATATGGGGGTTATGAAATTATGATTTATTATCAGTTAAGTGTTTGATTTTATTTTATATTCTTGTATAATCAGGGTCACATAAAAAGGGGTCACAAGTAGAAAAAGTTTAAGAAGGCCTTCCATAGTACATCAAGCAATAGGTCTAGAGTTAGAAGACCTGATTTCAAATCCTGCCTCAGACACATTACCTGTATGACTTAGAAAAAGCCATTCAACCTCTGTTTGTCTCAATTTCCTCAACTGTAAAATGGGGATACTTATAATACCAGTCTCCCAGGGTTGTAAAGATAAAATGAGGTATATTTGTAAATCTGGTAACTGGTATATTTTTATTTAGTCATTTTTCAGTTGTATCCAACTCTTTATGATCCCATTATATCCCATTTCTTGGCAAATATACTGGAGTGGTTTGCCATTTTCTTCTCCAACTCACTTAAAGATGAAAAAACTAAGGTAAATATAGTTAAATGACTTGCTTGGGGTCACCTAATTAGTTCATGACTGAGGTCAGATATGAACTCAAGAAATTTAGTCTTTTTGACTTCAGGCCCAATACTCTATCCACCTAGCTGTCCCATGGCATAAAGTAGGTATTACATATATAAATGGTTTGTTGTTGTTGTTGTTATTGTGATTATTAATTATTATCTATGACCTTCTCTCTCAAACTTTAAGTCAGTGTTACTTTTATCAACTCACATAGAAATGGAAAGGCTATTGGTTAGGGCTAGGTAGTCAGTACATGTTGTTTGGAAGCAACAGAGGTCATAAATTATAGAACTAGGGGCTAAAAGTGACCTTAGAGACAATTTAGTCTTATCCCTTCATTTTAAAGAGCTAGAAACTGAGGATCAATGAGGTTAAGTTGCATTGAATTATTTATTGAACTCAACATAAATGCCATCTATAATTTTATAGCTTTTATCTAGGGCATATAAGTTTACTTTATTTTATTTTATTTGTATATTTGCTTTAAGTCTTCATTCATGAAAAGGTTTTGCTTTTTACTCCATCTAAATCTTTAAACATATTTTGGAAAGAATACAGAAAATAATCATAAGGGCAGGTTGGCAATGGCTCCTTGGTACTGTTCATATAAAACATGAATCTTATGTTTAATTTGGCTAAGAGGTTCCTAGCCTTTAAGAGTATGAGGACAGTTTAATGTTTTAAAAAGTGAATTTAAATGTACATGATAGAAGCTGCATTATTATTTCTAACTTAAGAAATGCCTGATGTGAATCTGGTAATGCTTTTAACTATATTTTTAAAATTCATGACAACAACTTATACGTACATTAAAATATAGTAATTCATTTGGACACAAGGTCTATTATGTATCCAAACTCCAGAAGTTATGTTTACTCATTGATTATATTGAATCATATAGTATATTTTGATAGAGATAAATAAAGACAATGCTTCTCAAGCATAAGTATTCTCAGATTGCCTCTAAAGAATCCATGAATCCTGAGCCCAATGGATGTGAATTTTTAATCAGCTTTTCATCATTTTGCATAGAAGGAAACTGAGACCCAGGGAATTGAAGTAAAATAGAATTAAGGAGAAACAATTTGGGGTCAAATGATATGAAAAAAGCATTCCACTTAACTGTCTTATCAAATCACTGTGTTCATTGTACTATATTCAATGCAATGTAAAAAAGTACAGTTTAGCAAGTAGGTAGCACAGTGGATAGAGTAGTAGGCCTAGAGTCAGACTAACTCATCTTTCTGAGTTCAAATCTTACCTCAAACACTTACTATGCCTTACTATGTGACTCTGGGTAAGTCCCTTTACTCTGTTTTCCTCAGTTCCTTCATCTGTAAAATGAGCTGAAGAAGGAAATGGCAAACTCTTCCAATATTTTTGCCAAGAATGCCCCAAATGACACTGATGCATTGTTGGTGTGAACAAATCCAACCATTCTGGAGAACAATCTGAAATTATAGCCAAAAAGTTATCAAACTGTGCATACCCATTGATCCAGCAGTGTTACTACTAGGGTTATATTCCAAAGAGATACTAAAGAAGGGAAAGGGACCTGTATGTGCCAAAATGTTTGTGGCAGCCCTTTTTGTGGTGGCTAGAAACTGGAAAATGAATGGATGTCCATCAATTGGAGAATGGCTGAATAAGTTGTGGTATATGAATGTTATGGAATATTATTATTCTGTATGAAATGACCAGCAGGATGAATACAGAGAGGCTTGGAAAGACTTACATGAACTGATGCTGAGTGAAATGAGCAGAACCAGGAGATCATTATATATTTCAACAACAATAGTGTATGAGGATGTATCCTGATGGAAGTGGATATCTTCAAGAAAGAGAAGATCTAATTCAGTTCCAACTGATCAATGATGAACAGAATCAGCTACACCCAGAAAAGGAACACTGGGAAATGAGTGAGAACTGTTTGCATTTTTGTTTTTCTTATCAGGTTATTTTTACCTTCTGAATCCAATTCTTCCTGTGCAACAAGAAAACTGTTTGCTTCTGCACACATATATTGTATCTAGGAATATACTATAATATATTTAACATGTATAAGAATGCTTGCTACCTAGGGGAGGGGATGGAGGGAGGGAAGGGAAAAGTCGGAACAGAAGTGAGTGCAAGGGATAATGTTGTAAAAAATTATCCATGCATATGTACTGTCAATAAAAAGTTATAATAAAAAAAAAGAAAGAAAGCACTAAATAAGGTCACAAAAAATCAGACATGACTGAAAACAATAAAAACAATAAGTACTATTTGGATAGTATACTAATCCAGTAAATTTTTGACCAAGGAACCAGAGATATGAATTAAGTAACAAATACTTAATTAAGAGAGAAAAGAAAAGTAAATAACAATAATAAATAATTTTTATATATTATGCTAAGGTTTGAAAAAACTGTATTTTAATTCATTTAATCAAGTAATATAAAGATTTCCAGTTCATGATACACAAAGGGATATAGATTTGCATGACATTGGAGAAGACTACAAATCCCCTGGGAGACTCTTGCTTTGAGGTAGAACTCTATTTCACATCCCAGCAAGAGTCTCCTGCATAAATAAATATAGCTTCACCCCTTCCAGTTCTTTGGCTTGGTTCAAGCGCTGTTACCTCTCTGCTCTGTGAGGCATCCCCTCAGGATGTTCTTGTTCTTACTTGCTGGGACTCTACACTCATTTGCTGGATGCAGACTCCAAAAAAAAATTCTAATTTCTATTTAGTAGAATTATTTACTAATTCTGTCACTTTTCTTCACTGCTTCTTGTTGCTGATGCTTTGGTGAAATGGTATCTTTCTTTAAGACTTAGTCTACCTGGGTCACATGCCTTGGACTAGTCAACATATGTTAAAGCATTGAACTTTCATGGCCTATAGCCTCTGCTCTAACAGAGCCTTCAAAACTGCTCATGGACCCCTGTTGACCTGCCTCTGTCGGTGGGAGTCTCCAGGTTATTCTCTTAGTTCTGAGTGTAACTGATAACTATTTACTTTTTCTCATTCTCAAGGTAGAAACAGCCCAAGGTCTGGTTAGCTCACCCACTGAATCTGTCCAAAACTGTGACTATAAAATTGCACTTTTCCCTTTGTTTTTTAAACTCCTGATATGCTCAGGGGCTCTAATCTGGCCATGCAAATGGACCTGAAATTCAGGAAAGCCCCCAGACAGCTTGTAGGTGGAGAGGGGTATGGCTCATCTGGTGCCTCCATTTGTCCTGCACTTACAAAGAGTTCTATTGCCCTTACATTTGCAAATGTTTGAGCTTCCCTAGACAAAGCCATGAGTCATGTCTTCTTTAAGAATTCTATCTCAGATTGACTTACAATTACTTCAATCCAATTAGAATTTTTTAAAACAAGGATATTGATTTTTTTCCAAAGGAAACTCAAAAGTTGATTTGATTTGATCCAACTTGATGTGAATCTATAGACATTTGCTTTTTAAGATTAGCTTACAAGAACCAGTTCTGGTTTGGAAATGTGGTGGCACACAACAGTGAATAATCTAGTTTGAGTTTAGCTTGCCAGAGGATTTGGAGCAGAAACAGACTTAGAGATCCATCCAGTCCAGGGTGTCTGAACATGGAGTCCATGAATTTAATTAAAAAAACAAACAACAACAACAAAAAAAACTGTTGATAGCTCCAACATAGTTGCTTATTTTTAAAAATTATGTTCCTTTGTGATCATATACATTTATTTCATGCATTGAAAAGCATTATTCCAAAAAGGGTTCCATTGGCCAAAGAGGTCTATGACCTTAAAAAAATGATTAAGAAGCACAAATAGTCTAATCCATTCATTTTGCAAAGGAGAAAATTCAGGCCCAGAGAGATCAAGTGAATTTTCCAAGGGTTCTCAGAGAGCAAGGAGTAAACTCAAACTCCAAATACTCTGTGCTGCTGTCTGATCTTTATTTTATATAAAACAATCCAATTCAGTAATGGTAATCTGTAAGACAAAAGGTAATAAGCAAACTCTCTCTAGCTGCATACCCTCTTTATGGAAAATTCTAGGACTATCAAAATGTAAACATATAAAGAATCTTTTTTTTTTCCTTTTTTATACTTCTTTACTCTTCTCTCTTTTCCTCTTCTCTTTTCTTCTCTCCTCCACTTCCTTTTCTTCTTCTCTTCCTCCTCCTTCCTTTTTCTTCTCCTTTTTTTCTTTTCTAAACTCTAAGATAAGAGATATTTCTAGATGCTCTACTTAAACGTGATTTAGTTGGGAAGTGCTAAGTTATAACCCTAATTCACTGCTTGTTCCCTAAATTTGACATTGCCTTCAATGCATACGAGGTAGAATGAATATTTAAGGTCAAAGGACCACTACTTGACTCAGTGTAGATGCTGATATTAACTCTTATAAGAAGTTAAGAGCTCAGAAAGATTTATCTTTTCCCATTTCTCTGGGCAAATTCAGGGACCAACTTCTGTGGTTTTGTGTCTATAGAATCAGATTAATGGGTTGGAGAAGAATGACTAGATCTGATGAATGTGATGATGTGACTGAGCCTTCTTCACAGTTGTACAAAAATAATACCCTATTTTTGCATTGCACAATACCTTTCACTTTTTCAAGTCTTCTCTCACCTATGGTCTCATTTTATTCTTCCTATAATACAAGGAAATAAGTACCTAAGAATCACCCCATTTAGCAGAAGAGAGAGCTGAGAAAAAGGGAGAGCAGCCAATGACTTGTCCAGGTCACAGGGCTAAGGAATATAAAGTAAGAAAGCTAATCTTGGCCCCACTGATTTTTACTATTTATGTTAAATCATATTGTGCCAGCTAGACTGTCACTCCGGGTCAGAAGTTATATGTTTCTGCACAAACAGAAAAAAATCCAGAATTTAAAAACATGCTGAGCATTAAGGTTTATTTTCCACTTTCTTGAATGATGGATTTATTTTATCCTTAAGCACAAAGTGCTGTGTTCATAGGCTTTGCTGGAATCATGTTCCATGGGTTTGTGGTCTAGAGAAAGAGGAGACCCTATTTTACTTTCTTATATTCTACCTGCCATGTGATTTCAATGATCTTAGGAAAGCTTATTATATTCTCTGGTGTCTTGGATTTATGATTTTTAAAATTAGGTGAATGGACCAGAAAATATTTAATGGATGTTCCAATTTTCAAACATTCCATGATTATTCTGGTATAAAACCTGAGTTTAAAAAAAACAAAAACAAAAACAAACAAACAAAAAAAAACTTGTCTGGTGTCTGGGTAAAATTAAATAGTGTCCAGTTCTGATACTGGTGATCTGCCATAGGCTTTGATGGACCCCCTGTTTTGGAGAAAATCAATACAGGAGCAAGGCTAACCATGAAAAAAAAGATGGACATTATAGAAGTGCCATCTTTTCTATTTGATTCTTCCTATTTAATGATCATATAGCTGTGGAATTCTGGTGAAGGGATGGAGTTACTCAGGACTTGAGAGGGCAAAGATGAGAAGAAATGATTCACTCCTCTATTTGGAGAGACAACTGTCAAATGCTATTAGCTTTATTGTTACCCCTATCTACTACTTTTGGTTTGAGAAGAAATAAGGGAAAGAGAAGGAAAAGAAGGAAAATGAAGAAAATAGGAGGATATAGGAGAGTCTTCTGGAGTGTTTTGCTCTGCTCAGAGATATGGAGAAATGGAACTGATACTAGCAAATAAGAGAAGGGCAAATAAGGCAGGGTGATTGGAGGCTTTTCCAAAAGCACATAATCTAGAATATGCAAAAATTATAATATATATATATATAAATATAATATAATAACTTTAAATGATTGGGTGAACAAATATTAGTTTCAGATACTTTTTAAAAAGAATTTGTGCTCCAGAAATGTTTATAAACAACTACATTTAGCACCTAGTTGGTAAGAATAATTAATCAATAAGGGAAGCTACCTAATGGTGTATTTTCCCTAGCTAAGTAGCTGAACTCCAAATGACCTCTTTCTGAGATTAACTTCACTCTCCATTGATCTCTGGCTGATATTAATTTAAAATTCTTTGGTAATAGTAATATTTTGTAATTCCTAGCCATAATTATAACACATAAAGAATGTTATTGTTTAGAGAGTATTGGTATTAAAGATATGAGCTTTGTTTTTTTGTTATTTTCTCCTTTAGAAAATTGACATAATTTAAAGAACTTCCCAATTTTCCAAAGGCATTCCAGCCTATTCTTTATTTTTCATTTAATTTTGGGTCTAACTCTGTCAAAAATCTCTATGGCCTGTCTATATTCACAGTCTGAATAATAGGCATCCTTCATGTTTTTTTTTTTTTTTCTGTATGGACTTTTGCTTTCCACCATTAACCAAGGCTAGAACATAACCAAATTACAGAGTGAATCTGCCCTAAGGTAGAGGAGGAAGATTGCCTTTTTGACTATTTAGACAAGAGAATGAACTAGGAAACCCACCAGATATCATTGTTCACAGTGGGATATTTTAAAAAAAGAATTGGAAGCTGTTACTTGGAACTTCTTAAGGTACCTTCTGTCAAATCACAACCACAAAAGGATAGAAAAATGGCCATTTTTATGGTCTCTATTTTCCTTAGTTTAAATATAATTCAATACATCATGGACCTAATGACATTTTAACAGTTTAAAATTGTAATGGCTGTCAGAACATCAATCATCTAAAACCTAGGACACTATAACCAACAATAACTCAAAGTAAACATATAGCTCAAAACATGGAAAATGCTTTTTCCCCTTCTCCAGCTTGAATTAATCATTTGAACTGAGTCAAACCACTGCAACAAAAGACATTTTGTAGAAAGCTGATGGGTCCAAAAGCCACAAGAAGACGAGAACAGAGGATTAGAAATAGATTTGGAATACTAATTAGGAGCCTATCTCTGTATGTGACTTAGGTCAAATTACTTCATTTTTTTTTTGAGCTTTGGTTTCCTTATATGTAAAATGGGAATAACAGTGCTTACATTATCTATTGGCCAGGGTTATTGTAAATATCAAATGAAGTAATATGTGAAAGTGCTTAAATATATATATATATATATATATATATATATATATATATATATATATATATATATATATATATTATTAGGCAAACACCATTGTTGATTTCATGCAATTAGAATTTCAGGCAATGCCAAATTCTTACTTGTTTTTATAAATTTTTAAACAACTAAAAATTATGTTAAAATTTGTATAGAACCAAACATGACACCACTAATTCTGTTTATCTTCAAAAAGATTACTTTGAAAAGAAGAGCATAGCAATCAATCCTGTTATGCCTGTCTGGAGAAAAACCACAATATTTCTTTTAGTAGAGATAACTACTCTACTGTGGCAATGTCAACCATCTTTCTAAAAGGACATAACAAATCACTGTAGCTTGCTGGCATACGAGAAAAGAAGAAATTTCAATGCTGTAGAATTAGGGAGCTGGAAAGAACCCTGGAAATCTTCTAGTCAAGTCTTCTCATTTTACATGAAGGAAAACTGAAGTCCAGAGAGATTGAATTATTTACCCCTTGGTCACGCAACTAGCAAGTAGTCAACCTAGGACTTTTATGTGTTACATCAAGTTTCTCCTCTCAAATGTGCAATTTTCAAACAAAGACAGTGTAGGGACTTCAAACTAAAGACCAGGGAACCCGATTTTACTTCCTAGCAAAATTGCTTATTATATATTATTAAATAATATTGTTATCTAAAATACTATCATAAGAAAAGTTATGATTAGAAGTTAGTTAGTGAACATAAAAATGAAGTAATGATCATAAATAGCCAGCATAACTTCATAAAAATCAAATCATGTGAGATTATATTCTTTGATAGAATTACTACATTTCTAAATCAGTGAAAACCTGTTGGGAAACTATACCAACAAGTTTTAGTAAAGAATTTGACAAGGACTTTCATGCTATGCTTTGGTGATACACACACACACACACACACACACACACACACACACACCAATAATATACACCAATAATACAACTTGATGCATTTAAAACTGATTGAATCCAGAGTAGTTATTTATAGGTCATTGTGGACCTTTATGTTAACTTGGAGAGAGGTTTCTAGTGGCGAGCCCTGGGGATCTCTGCTTGATTTTTTGTCAATGGCAACTGAATCACAATGCTGCTCTAACATCTGTGTTTATATTCAGGGACTTCATTCTATACTTTGATTCTCTTTTAAGCAAGTTGACCTTCCAATTCATCCATGTTCTAGACTCCATAAACAATAGCTTCTTTCTATTTCAATTGCCCAGAAGGATGATCATCTCTTAGACTTCTTCATTGCCATAACTGTACCACTTTCATGACACTGAATTTTCTGATGACAATAGGGCCAGGGAATTTGGAGATGCTTTTGACCAGGCACAGGACTCCTCTACGTTTAGATATCTTAAAGCACTCATGTCTCTTTGGGCCTGGTACCTAATGTTCGTTTTCCATGGGACTTCTTTTCATTCATGATAAATTGGTTTTTCCAGCTTAAAGTTTGGGAAATCTTTGCCAGCAAAACTCAAGCAAAGAAAAATATATTTGTGGGCTTTCATTTTATTTTTCTAGTTGTAAAAAAAAGATCTTTCTTTTGGAGGGTTTGCTTTAACCTTGTTTAAAAAACAAAAAACAAAATGAAAGGCAATATTTCAGATGAAAAAATGGCTGACTTCCTGAAGAAACTGTTTGCATATGTGATTTTCATTTTATGAATTCTTGGGAAACATAAAAGAACCATTTTACTCAGCAATAATTCTGACATCAGATTTTAGACTACTTTAACAAGGCTTGTGAATTGTGCAAAAGTCTTATCAAATTGATAGCGCTGGGAATTTTTCTCTGGAAGCCTAATGCATTAAAGCTTAATTGGGTGGGCTTGGAAGTGTCAAATTTATTTTGGTATTTTGGTTCTGTGAGATGGGAAAAAAAGAGCCAATGTTGAGCATATAAAAGAGGTTCTCTCCATGATTGTGAACTAATTGATTTGCTATAAATGAATCCTTATATTCTTCTGACTGGCATGAAATCAGTGCTCAATTAAAAAGAGATCAGCAATATTGATTAAATTTACAATATTTCCTATGGTTTTGGATGTCCCCACGTACAACAGATTGTAGCAACTGCAGAACACATTAGATATATCTGTTAAATATCTTCACAGCTTTGAGGCAGATTGCATTAAAAGAAAATGACTTCTTCCTTTACTTGAAACTATAATTAATAGGAATGAGTTGATCTTTTGCTTTAGTGAATCCAAATTGTGGTATTGGAAGCACATTGTTCTGGGAATGGACATCAGATTTTGGGAGAATATGATTCAAGAGGAAAATGGGAGAAATGTTCTGTTGTGTAAAGAAAAGCTAATTCTAAGTTATCTCGCTAAACATAGTCCAAAGTGGGTAAAGCATCTTCCCAAAAGCCAACCCTGCATGGACAGGCATTTCATAGGATCAAGGTACCTGTGAAAATTGATCATCTCCTTGGTTGGCCTTCATGGTCTATGGAAAGGTAACTTCCAATCCTTTGGAACTAGCAGCAGCAAAATCTGTTGTCTACTCACTTATTCTGCCTTAACTGAGCTCCTCTGAGAGCTCTCTGCTCCACAAGGTACTGTGAAGAGGGATCAAAATGAAACTCCCTATTTTTAATCCTGTTTCTCTTCCTAGGGAGAATATCTGCTCTATTTTCTTCCTAACTTCAGTCAAAAGAAAGCTGCCTCTAGTGTGCTTCCACACAGGTGGGAAGCAGTACAATTACCATAATTATTTGTTAGAAATGACATAGGAGTCATTTTCTTCCCCTATTGAAAATCAACTGCTCCTTTTTTGCTTAGCAAATGAGAAAATTAATTGATTTCAATAAAAGAACCATTTAAACCTGTTCAGTTACTTGCTTTGGAAAGCCAAAAAATAAAAATAAAAAAGCAGCTTTTTATTGAAAATGTGCATTTGGTATTTATATCCTGAGTCATTCAAAATTTATTCTCAAAAGGCATAAAGAAAAATACTCAGTCTCATCAGATTTAACATCAATTTTAAAGACTATAACTGAAATACTCAGGATTGAGTTAAGTTACACTTATCTAATTGACTGGAAAAAAATTTTGGTAGCATTTCTTAACATATAACACTATAGGACTATATGGCATATCTCTGTGGGGCAATTTATAGTAAGATATGGATTAAGTACTTTATCCACTGCATCATCTAGATACAAGCCTTCCTAGGTACAAGACAAGGCAATGGAGACATAGAGGGAAATCTAGCTTTCATTTTATAAGGAACATGTGACTAACCTAAGGGGTTAACATTTTTGAAGTTGTGATGCCTTTTCATTGATTTCAAATTCCTCTCCCATTCTGGCTCCAAATACACCTAAAGAACTATATGGAATGTATATAGACTTGGAATAGATGTTAGAGATGAATGGAACCAAAATATTTATTGTATGGTTGAGCAAACTGAGGAACATGAAATCACTTTGTCCAAGGTCATTCAGATAATGAGTAGCACGGCTAGATTTCTAAGTTCTCCACTTCCACATCCAGTGCTTTTTCCAAATTAACTTAATTTAGGTTTGAGGACCTTTTGACATCCCACAAGAAATCTGGGAATCCTCCCCTATGTCATGAAATCACAGTTGACAATGCTGAATTGGTTCTGTAATTCCTTAATGACATTTATCCATTTGAAGTAAATTCTGAGTAGTTAAAATGGAACCATCTACCCCTCCCCCACCCTGAATCCCTCTGAGTATATCTTCATTCTATCTCCATTTTACATATGTGGAATCAGGTCTATCCTTAGAGAAGAATCTCCAAGGCAACAATGGTAAGGAATGGGTCCTTCAAAATTACATCCTCTCTAGAAACTATGGAGGCTCTAGAACTCTATCTTGCTTTATAGATACAGGAAAATCAATTCCCACTGGTGTTTTCCCTGACGTCAAGACCAACAGCATAACTCATAGTTCAAACACCTGCTTTGTCTATGACAAAAATCAATTTAATGTCCCATAAAGAATTTTGTCATTTCTGGAGGGAGTGTGGGCTGGATGCTGAAGATACAAAGATAGAAATTAAAAAGTTTCTGCCTTCAAAGAACTTACATCCTAAAGAAACAAAGTGTACATATACAAAACACACATAAAGTAGATACAGGTATACACTTAAGGGAAAGCTAGTTACAAGGAGGACTAGAAAAGGCTTCCTATAGAAGGAGTTATTTAAAATAAATCTAAAGAAAATAAACATTTCAAAAGATGGCGTAGAGCCAGGCCTGAGGAATAGTCAATAAAGAAGCTTGAGGGTGGGGCATAGAGTGTTGTATGGAATCAGAAAACCTGAGTTCCAATTCTCTCTAATACCTGTAGCAGCTAGATGGCAATTGATGGAGAACTCTGTTGAGAATCAAAAAGATTCATCTTTGTGAGTTCAAATCTAGCCTTAGACATTTACTAAATGTGTTTTGTGATCCTGGGAAAGTCATCTAATCCTGTTTGCTTTAATAGCCTCATCAGAAAAATGAGCTAGAGAAGGAACTGGCAAATCACTCCAATATCTCTGCCAAGAAAACCCTAAATGGGATCGCAAAGAGAAGGATGTAACTGAAAACAGCTGAACAAGAAGAATTTTATGTAAATTATTGAATTTCTCTGGAACTGTTTCACCATCTATTTAATGAGGGGATAAGACTTGATCTTTAGAATCTTATCTAGTTCTAAGTTTATTATTTCTAGAAAGATGTTTTATTGAATTAAGTAAAGAAACTAATCTTGTCTTCCCAGTCAACTGAGTATATAATTTAGCAGAAGAGATCAATATAGGTTTTAAGGAATGGGTAGCATTTCATCTGGACCTTGAAGGATGGACAAGTACGACTCCAAGTGATGTAAATACAAATGAAGGCTCTGATATATTTAACCGAGATGATCATAATATAGCAGAAAGAATACTGGATCTAGACTAAGAAATCCTCAGTTCTAATCCTATCCCTGAAGCCAACTACTTCTGTGATGTTCACCTTCCTAGACCTCAATTTTTTCAACTGAAAAATATGAGAATTGTACTAGATAACCTTGGAGTACTGTTGTGGCTCTAGATCTAAGAGTCTCTGATTAAAAATTAGAGCCCGCTATGTCCCTTTTGTATTTTGAATAAGAATGATAAAGAGCAGCATAAGAAACAATCATTTTTCCACAATACCTTTGAGTACAAGGCCAAAAGAAAGATGAGAATTTTTTTGTCTCTGTTGTATAAATCAGAATGATAAGGTGAATACTTTATGGCTTCTTTGATTTTAGAGACCTCTTTTATGCAAATACAGTTACTGCTCAATCAATTCAGATAACATTTTCCTTTTTTTAAAAACAAAAAGTGAAGCAATCTTCTGCAAAGAGCTGATATCATTCTGTCAGTCAAAAACTATCTGCTGCATAGGAATTGCCGCACCAAGAGGGAGCCTAGTCTTGCTGGTCCAGAGCAGTCAGCCAGTATGACAGCAGATTTTTCATTTGGAAATTGCATTGTAATTGGATATTCTTTGACTTTCTCAGATACTATATGAAATGATTGGATGACCCCTCTTTATGATGGTTTCTATTTCTTCATAACTGCTGATTTCCATAACCTGATGGCTCTAATAGGCTTAGAGAAGCAATTAAAAAAAAAAGAAAAAGATTAATGCTACAATCAGCCCATCAATCAGCAAGCCTTTGCTAAGCTCCTACTATGTGCCTGATACTGAGCTAAACTCTGGGAATAGAAAAATGAAAATGAAGCAGTTTTTGTTACCAAGGAACTTACCTCCTTTGTGGGTAATAGAATAAATAGAAGTAACGGTTGTATATATTGAGGATCCAGTTGTGGGACTGATTAAATGGAGAGCAAATGATTGACAGAGATTTTCCTCCCCAATTTAGGAGCCAGAGAGAGGGCTCAGAATACGAGTGATGGTGGATATAAAAAGGGGCTACAATGGGATGGACAACACAGTATGAGCCATCCTCGTGTTGGTAGAGAAATTTTAGCTGAGGAGCCTAAACCAGCAGAGGGTAAGTGATGGGAGGCAGAAGGTGCCATCATGTTTAGCCTTGTTTTTCTTCATATTTGTTCATTGTGTTTTTATAGGATATGTGTATGGGTCAACAAGTTAAGTCAACAAACAATTTATTAAATACCTATTATATGTCAGTGACTATCTTAATTGCTGGAGATTCAAAGAAAGCTAAAAAACAGTCCTGTCTTCAAAAAATTCTCACTCGGGGATTTGGAGAGATTGTACAAAAAACAAAACTCAAAACACAACTATGGACAAACAAAATATATCTTTTAAAATTCCTGTTTGTGTTTTTTACCTCTACAGTTTAGCTAGAATTGGGGAAGCATGTAGTGATGATCAATTTGGTCAGAGCCAGAAGATCTAACTCTGCCTTTTTAAATTGCGCCAGATGGTTCCCATATCATTAGAAAAGTTCTTTAAGGGGATCATAAATACCTACTACTTTTTAATTGCATTATAAATGAACAACAGACAGATTATAAATCCCTTAAAACAGGATCTTTCTCTTTTTAATTTTTAAAAAAATTTTCAATTGTATTTTATTCTTCCAAATACATGCAAAGAGCTTTCAACATTCACCTCTGTAAAAGTTTATGCTCCAATTTTTTTTCCTTCTCCCTCTCACCTCCCCCTTCTCCAAGACAGCAAGCAATCTGATATAGATTAAATATTGTAATTTTTTCAACATATTTCCACATTTGTCATGTTGTACAATAAAAATCAGATTTAAAAAAAGGGAAAAAAAAGCTACAAGAAAAAAAAAACACACACACACACACACCACCGACAAGAAAAAGGTGAAAATACTGTGCTTCAATCAACATTCAGTCTCCATAGTCCTTTCTCTGGATGGAGATGGGTATTTTCTATCTCAAATCTATTAGAATTGCCTTGAACTATAATGCCTGAAGCACCGCATAAATAAGATCTCTTAATCTTTTTCATGTCATTAATTCTTTTGAGATTCTGGTAAAATATCTTGACCTCTTCTCAGAATAATATATTTTTAAAATTTTCTCAATAGTATTTTATTTTTCCAAATACATGTAAACATAGTTTTCAACATTCCTTTTTATAAGATTTTGTGTTCCAAAATTTTCTTCCTTCCTCCCTTACCTCCTACCTCCCCAAGACAGCAAGCAATCTGACATGGGTTAAATATGTGCAATCCTTTTAAACATATTTCTATATTTATCAGGTTGTACAAGGAAAATCAGATCAATAGGGAAACTCCCTGATTGGGAGTTTCTTGAGGACTAGGATCAGACTAAAAAGAAAAAACAAACAAACAAACCAAAAAAACAAAAACAAAAAAAAGGTGAAAATATTATGCTTTGATCTATATTCAATCTCCATCTCTCTCTCTCTGGATGTGAATGGCATTTTTCATCACAAATCTATTGAAATTGCCTTTGATCACTGTATTGCTAAGGAAAATCAAGTCCATCACAGTTGATCATTATATAATCTTACTATTAATGTGTATGGTGTTCTCCTGGTCCTGCTCGCTTCATTCAGCATGTCATATAAGTCCTGTAAGTCTTTCCAAGCTTTTCTGAAATGAATTTGCTCAACATTTCTTACAAAACAATAATATTACATTACAATCATATATCATAACTTTTCAACCATTCCCCAATTGATGACATCCATTCAATTTCTAGTTCCTTGCCACTACAAAAAGAGCTACTACAAACATTTTTCACATGTGGGTCCTTTTTTCTCTTTTATGATCTCTTTGGGATATAAACCCAGTTATGATACTGCTGGATCAAAGAATATGCACAATTTTATAGCCCTTGGGGTATTGTTCCAAATTGCTTTACAGAATGGATTTATCATTTCACAACTCCATCAATAAGTTATTGTCGCAGTTTTCTCACATCAACTCCGATATTTATTATTATCTTTTCTTGTCATCTTAGCAAATCTGAGAGCTTCATCTAAAAATTATCTTTTCATATCCTTTGACCATTTATCAATTGGGAAATGACTTATTGAATAATATTTTTAAATTCATAAACTATACAGGATTATAATGGAAATATAATTATAAAAAAAATTTAAGTTCCCAGTTCCCAGGTTAAGAATACCTCTTGTAAAAGGATAAGCAGTATAATACTCAGGTAATTCCTAGGGAATAGCTTTGAGACTTGGGGTATTTGATTCAAATCTTTATCCTGGACAGCCAAATTCTTGAATACTTTAGTTAGAGTCAGACTAGTGAGGAAGCTGTTCTGGGTGAGGAAGCACTAGAAGGGATTCTCTATTGTCTTATAGGATTATAAATGTGGCCTTGGTTTTCACAGATGTAGGTCTCCTGAAAAGCCACCCCAAGTTCAAGGTTATACTAGTTCAAAGCAAAATATAATTAATTTAACAGCATAGTGAAACAAATGGCAAGGAAAATTACTGCTGTATACAAAGGGGTACACCCTCCCATAAATGACCACATCACAAATGGGAGAAGCAGCATCTGTGGGTAATGTGTGTGGATAAGCTACATGTGGTGAACATAGGGAAGAAAAAGCTTCTTCACTGGGAAAATACATGGGCAGGGAGTGTGGCAGAGATGATTTGTGCATCCCTGCTGGGATGTCTCCATGGAATGCCCAGTTAGCTTGTAGAGTAACCATCATCACCTGGTGGTCTGTGTCCACTACTTGATACTTCTGGGCTCCTCTGTTGTCTGCTGCACTGTCATATGCTGGTGTCCAGTCTGAAGTGCATCATGGTTTCTGTATTTCATTGGCTAGTTCTTCACCAGATTTCAGGTGTTGTATAGGCTCTCTTCCTAGAAAAACTGAATCTTTAAGGAAGCAAAGAGGTGAGAAAGAAGAGAAAGCATTCAAGACATGAAGGATGGCTAACAAATTTGCATTTCATCCTCAAGTCAATTAGGAGCTTCTGGAGTTTTTTGAGCAGGGGAATGAGAAAATTAAACTTATACTATAGGAAGATTATGTGAAAAGTGGATTTGAGAGGTATGACATTGGGACTAGGCAGATCACTTAAGCTACTGTAGCAGTCAACATCAGAGGCAATAAGAGTCTGAAGGGGAGTATTAAAAATTAGAACAGAAAGGGAATAGGTGGAACAAATTTTGTGAAGACAGAAGCACGAAGACTTGGCAGTTCCTTAGCTTTAGGCAAAGATAGACACTCAGTTAGTAAACATTTATTAAAAGTCAACTATGTTCCAAGCACTATGCTAATTCATAGGGAGACAAAATAAGGTAAAAGACAGTTCCTATCCTTAGGGAACTCACAGCCCAGAAGGGGGGCAACATTCAAAATCTAGAACAAATAATTAAACTACATATGAGATGAAGTGGAGATAATCAACAAAATTAAGGAACCCTACTCTATACGATACTAACATTGAAACTTCCAAGTAACATACTTTAAATAGAACTCAGTATTTTCCCTTAAAACTGTTCTGGTCTCTTCCCTGATTAAACAAACAAACAAAAAAACAAAAAAAAATTCAGGAAAAGAAAAATAAGGAGTTTATTAAAAGCATCAAAGCCAAAAACTGGCCTTGAGTGCCAACCTCAAATTCAAAATGGAGATAGCTCTTAAAGATAATTTTTTTTTAAATAATAGTAAGATAATCTGATAGATAAAAAGGGTATTAAAGGGTATGGCTCATTGTGTTTCATCTCTTCCCCCATTTTCACAATCATAGGAAATGAGATTAAAGATAAAGGAAATAAGATGAAATGGGATTTTTGTGTTGAATAGCTGGCAATGCAAAGGACAAAGAAACAAATGGGATCAGAGTATGTGTAAAATACTGATGCCTCCCCCCAACCACATGATTAATGCTAAATGCTGGTTAGCAGCTTCTTATATATAAGACAAATAAAATTAAAGCAATGGGGTTACTAAACACAGATTTCCATAAATTAATAACACTAGTACTATCCTAGTCATCTTTGCCTTTTCTTACTTCATTCCCTATAGCTCACCAGTGGCCTACCAGTTTATTCTTCAGAATGTTCTCTATCTTCCCTTTCATTTCCTACTGATGTCATGCCACATTGAAACATTTCAAGTCTCTTAACTGATCTCCTTATTTTTAGTATTTCCCTAACTGACCCATCCTGTACACTGGGACAAATCTTTCCAAAAATACTTATTTCATTATTTCACTGCCCCACAGGATAAAATTGAAAATTCTAAGCCTACTATTTAAAGTCCTTCATAATGAGCCATAACTTACCTGTTTTACCCCTTGTTAAAGGTTGTCCAGTCCAACATCCTCATGAAGCTAAGGAATATAAGACTTAAAGTGGATAAAGAATTGCCTAAATCCTATAAGTGATATCAAAGAGAGAAATCCATGCCATATGAGTCCAAATGCAGGATTCTTGTTAATGTCCTCTTTCCACCCCAGTTCTCATGTCTTCATATAATCTACCCTATTTTCATTTCTTTTTTTCTGGATTCCTATAGTATATTTTGCTTATATTACATATTTTGGCACAGATAAATAATCTTGTATGTTGACTTAACTATGTTGTATATATGTCTTATTTCTCTATCTAAACTGTAAAATTTCAGAGAGCAAGACCTGCACCTTGCCTTTGGAGGAAGTTTGATGTGTGCATTGCCTATATAAGTTATGCATATCTACTTAAGTCTATCTTGAGGGAACTCAATTCTGGTAGAGCTGCTTTGTTCCCTAATTTGAGAGAGTAAAATTGATGAGAAATAGGAAAGGGGGAACCCTGTTTTGGTCGGTGCAAAGATAGTCCCATTACGGCGCAGTGTCCTCTGTAAATACATTTACAGGCCCAAAAACCTAGATTGATAAAAAGGTTTATTATAGGAATTTAGAAGTAAAGTTTAAGGTAGAAAAATGCCAAGGCCAAAGGTGGTCTCTGGGTGGGCAGGAACCCTAAAATGGTCAGAAGGATGCCATGTTTGGGGGGAAGGGCTCCTGCAAAGAGAGAGCTCCAGTCTGGCTCTTTTATACCTAAAAGGGGCTTGTGGGCGGTGCCCCAAGTTCCTGGTGGGCTTTTCAGATAAGGAAGAAACTGTTTGTGGGGGGTTGGGGAAACCTGAGCAGATAGCGGGGTCTGAGAAAACCCAAGCCAGCTCAGATCTGGTGGGGGCTGGGCCCAGATATTCAAAAGGGTGCTTTTTGACCAGGATTTGTGAATCAAAGGTCAACCATGGGGGTTGGGAAATCAGAAAAGAAATCTTAAAGGGACCTCAGCCTCCATCAAAAATGGCTCTGATTCAGTGCTTGGCACTTTGACATGTGAATTGATATGGTCCCTTGGTGGCAGCTTTGGGCAGAGGGGTTCAAAAATTCATCAAAAAGGATTTGCCTTGAGTCAGGAAAAGCTGCCCATCCCAGTAAACTTTAAAGGAAGAGACAACTTTTACACTTACTGTTGATGAGAGTTAGGTAAGGGGTATGTAGATGAAATTAGGGTTAATTGAGGTCTAGTGGCAGGTTTGGGATACAGGGAGTCAAATATTACTCTCCTGCAACCCCTTTGGATTCAGCACAAGGATACAGAGTTAAATGAGATCTAGTAGCAGAGCAAGAGTTGGCTGTAAAAAAATTTACAGACCCGAAAACCTAGATTAATAAAAGAGGTTTATTTTGGGGTTTGGAAGTAAGGTTAAAGGTAGAAAGATGCCAGGGCCAGGGGTGGCACCAGGCGGACAGGAACCCTTAGCATAGCCAGCATATGCTATGTTTGGGGCTCCTGCAAAGAGTGGACTCCAGTTTCTCTCTTTTATAATGGGGGGCTTTTGGTGAAGGGGTCTGTGGGTGACGTTCCAAGTTAGCTCCTGGCTGGTTTCAGCCAGGGTTAGCATTTGAATAGAATTCAATGGGTTTTTAGATAAGGAACTGTTTGTGCTGGGGGTGGGAGTTGGGGAAACCTGAGCAGATCATTAGAATGGGGGCTGAGACAGCCCAAGTTAGCTCAGATGCAGTGGGGGCTAGGAAAGCCCAGATATCTCCCATTGGGATTCATGGGGGCTGAGAATTAGAAAGGAATCTTAACCCATATCACAGTCTTTTTCCTCTTTTATGAAAGTATGACTTGGAACACTTCCTGTAGGACCTACTAAGAAAGGTGGTAAGGATGTCTCTCCTCTCCCTACTCCCATATCTGTTTATATATGACACATATGTTGCCTAAGGACTCTTGTTCTCCTTAACCACTGGGACTGTGGTTAGAAATAAGGTCACTCGTAGGTTCCTATGTAGAAATCTGTTGGTACTTTCAAGTAAATGAATGGAAGGGGGAAAGGGAGAGAAGGAAGCTCTTTGCCATTGCTATATAAAAGGGTATAAGTAATGTCATTGATTTTATGTTATCATCACTATCATACACATATTTGATTCAAAGTATATAAAATATTTTTGAAAATTGATTCAATTATAGTTTGGTCATAAGATGTGCCTGTTATTAAAAAAAAAGGAAAAAAGAAAAAAAAAAACTAGTATCATTTTTGTCTGCATAAACTGATGATACATTTGTGTCTCATGTCCTTTTATTAAACTAATCAACATCAATCATAGGATTTTTGACAATGAATAAATGACAAGTGAGATCAGAAGTAAAAATTTGTTGAACAAATTTCCTATTGGCAATGCTCCCCTAGGACAAAAGAGATGTTCAATGGAAAAATCTATGGCTTGTGATCTTAGGTCTTTAAGTGGAATCAATGGCCAAGTCATCATGAAGGACTAATTCCTAGAGGGATCTCAATTTCCTCCTTTCATGTTTTAGTTCTCCCTCTGTTCTTTGATTTTCTTTCTCTTTGATCTCCTCTCAGCTTGCACAGCCAAATCCATTCAAACCTATCTTTACCTCTGCCAAGATCTTGCATCACTACCCCAAAATAATGTTTTTCTCTTTCTCTCTTTTCCTTCTCTTCTTTCCCTTCTTTATATGTGCTTCTTTCTTTTCCTTCCTTCCCCACTTTCCTTTGTCCTTTCTTTGTGTTTATCTCTTTCCCCACTCTCTTTTCTCTTCCCTTAAGTCTTTGATTTCATATTTCTCTGGGGGGGGTAAGAATAGGGTAAAATAGGAACTAGAAGGAAGAGAAAGCTTTGCATGGAATAAAAAGATAGCACTTGCCTTTGAAGCAATTGTTATCTATAACAATTAAGAGATTATTTAAATAGTAATGCATACAAATAAAAATTAAATTAAAAATTGAAACTATGTGTATGTGTTTGTGTGCGTGTGAGAGGATTGTAGGTGTGCTTTGTCCTGGACAATATTTTTTATTTATTCCCAAGTGAATCTGATCCTTCTTACTAACAAGATGAAACAATGTCATTATTTCATAGAGTACCTAAAATGCCTTAAAAACTACTTGCATCCTTTCCTAATAGGTGGACCTGTGAAGATCTAAAAACAATTTTTCCCTATAATGCCTAGTAGGGAAAATGGAATAGAGAAGGAAAAGATAAAATTGGTCTTGATACAAGAATGAGAAAATCAGGAAAGCACTGAGATTATTATTTCATTGTCCAGATTTTACTTTTGTCTTAAAATTAATATCTCCCTACCCTGTTTTAAAATATGGCTGGAGCTAGTAATTGTAATGTCTTAACTAGAGATGAATGAATAGGAAAAGAAGTTTCTAAAATTCATCACTGTTTTTGTAAAATTATCTTGTTAATAATGATATTCAAGGGTGAAAATAGGTTCCCATTTTATAATTTGGTCTGAGGAAAACAGATGTGAGCCATAATCAATATATGACTGAATGATCTCTGGGGATATTTAATCATTTTAGGCTTCATCAGAGAATCACAGAATATTAAAGATAGAAAGGACTTACACTTTATTTAGTCCTTTTCCTTGAATAGATGAGGAACAACATCCCAGAGAGTTTTGACAATTTGTTCAAAGTCTTACAACAAAGTTGTTGACCTTAGAGCTGAAAGTGGAAAGTGACTCTAAAGTCAATTATTGTTCCAATATACCACATACATTGGATAGTATCTGGTAAGTAGGCAGTGGTTATCTATTCTATGTGGAGCCTGAGGAGAACTAGAATACTCTTCTGCCCCATAGTCCTTTACTTTCAGGGTGCATTCTGTTATGATTATAATTAAGGTAAAGTGAGGAACGTGGTTCTGAGCACATTCAATTTATTGGTAAAGTTAGCAATTACCAATTAAAGGTCTCTTGACTCCCTAATCATTAAAAAGATCCCAGGACAGAACTTAACAGCCGTCATATAGTTTTGGAAAATGTAAGACAACATAGAATAGGAAGCATAAAAGAATATGGTCAGTTATGAAGTCTAAAGTAAAATAGATGATGCAAAACAGTTTCATTGGAGGGAAATCAGGAATTCAGGACTATCAGAAGTATCTCCTTCCATCTTGTTGCTATGAAAAGTTCATTGGTGGTGTTCACCTGAATGGATAATGGTATAGACTTTCTTGAAGAACAACCAGTATTGCAGAGATAACAGGTTTTTCAGAGCTACCTGCATCTTTCAAGATCTATTAGTGATCTGGTGTAGATGTGTAGAAACAATATGTTTCTTTGAATTATAGAGATTTGTGGGACAATTTACTTCATAGAGGAAAGCTAAACTTCTGAACTTAACTCAAAGACAAATAAATACACATTAGGCAATTTTGCAACATATTGGAGGTGATACAAAATAGAATCAATTATCAAATAAAATGAAAATCAATTTGATTTTTTCAATTTTTTTTCTCAAATTTCCATTGTGAGAAAGTATCCAAGACAGTCAATCTTCCATTCTTTTTCAGTGCTGGCTCTATAGGCTTTGATCACCATGGTTTCTTGGGCTATCTTCTCCTTCCCTCCCTTTCATTTCACTTTTAAATATTGTCTGTACTCCTACTCTCATCCCCACCCATGGTAGAATGTAAACTCCTTGAGTATAGGGATTCTTTTTGTTTGTTTTTGTATTTCCAGTGTTTAGCATAGTGCCTGGCACATATTAAGTACTTAATAAATTATTGACTTGGCTTGCTCAATTAAGTCCAAAGTGTCCCTTTTTTCTCAGATTGAAGATTTCATGTATTCTGATGCCACATATATGGAACTGTCTATGTTCTTATGCCTTGACATAGTTTTGGCTGCATCTTAGAGCAAAACCCAGTCAAACATTGCCCTGTAAGTAATATTATCACACAATCCTTCACTGGCTACATCCCATATTTTCCTCTGGGCATTGCAACTAAAACTCCCTTTGGGTTTTTATGAAAACCTGAAGCCTATATCCATGTGTTTGGCACATTAGAGAGATAGTTGCTGACTCCCTTATTCTATTTAGGCCACCAATCATTACCATATTTCTTTGACTAATGAGGCTCATATTATGTAAAAACATCGTTACATGGTACCTCTGATGTTGGTAGAATGAAAAATGGGAAGACAATTGCTTCAAAAGTTGACTTAGGTTATAGAAGAGTGAGAATTCAAATCTTTGCTATATTTATATTGAAGATAACAGATGCTCCCCACCAAAGATTTACCCCCAACATACACATAAACACACAAAGCATATTTCTTTAAAATAGTTTAGCCAACGCTCCTAATAGCATATTACTTTCCATTTATACAGTTTTATATTGATTAAGAAAAAAGAAGGATGCATAGATATGGTTTCAAATATTACTATTGCCTGTGGTATCAGATCTAAATTGTATTTTTTTTGTATTGTTTTTATGTATAATGTAATCATTGACTATAAATATATATCAATATGGCTGAAAGAAGTTCCAGAGATCATCTAGTCTAATTGACAGAAAAGACAACTGAGATTCAGAGAAAGAACATGGCTTGTTCAAGGTTACATAGGAAGGTAGAGTAAAGTTGGGACTACAACATAAATCTTCCACTTGACAATACAGAGACCTTTTCATTCCAGTAAAACACCCAGACAGTGGTAAACATGATAAGCCAATTGTCCTAGTGGAAGCTCAATTCATGGAAAATAGGACCACCTGTTCTTCCTACACAATGCTTTTATACCAGACAGAATCTCCTTCTGAAAGCAAATAAGAAGTAAGCCTTTGACCAATGCTCAAAATGGGAACCTCCTCTGAATCTTTTTCAGATATGTTTTGGGGACTCTCATATACGTCTTAGCACTATTTTATTCCAGTATGAATGTTAATCTAAGTTGAGAATGATTTCCCCTTTGTAAATGAAGTCATTTGGAAGCTTATTTGAGGGAGATTTCTCTAGTTATGATGTGGTGGAAAGGGTACATAATCTAATAGTCATTCATTAAGTAAGCATCTTGAATATATTTTCTAGCAGATTGAAAAGCAAAGCGTCTGATTTAACTATATTACCTGTGTGATTTCTCCATGTATTATTAAATTTTGTGCTTCGTGTGATTATATCAGAATCATCTAGTCTTTATGTTTCATTTACCAAACTTAATCTCCAGTCTAACGAAAATTAATCACTGTCTATGAGATCACCTCTTCCTCAGGTTCTTTTATCATTTCATCATATTAATAAAATCAGTGCTAAATGGATAAAGAATGCCTGCTGTCCAGACTATTATTTGACCGTAGAGTTCATCCTCATTAGAGATAGCTGGTGGTACAGAGAATAAAGCTCTGATCTGGAGTGAAGAAAGCCCAAGTTCAAATTGTACCTCAGATATTTACTAGTTATGCAATTCTGGGCAGGTTATTTAATATATATTTGCCTCAGCTTTCTCAACTATAAAATGGAGATCATAATGGCACCTAACTTACAGGATTGTTGCAAGGATCAAATAAAATCATTTATAAAAAGTATTTGATACAGTGTCTGGCATATAAATGCTTATTCTCCTATCTTCCTTCATCAGTATCCATGTATGTATATTGATATCTATTTACATGTAGGTATGTATAAATACCTACAAATATATAGTACACTCACAAATATATGTGTATGTATATATATATATATATACATATATGTATATATATATTTTGGATGGACTCTGCAAATAGAAAATGAAGTAGAGAGAATAATGTTGGATTAAATGGTTGGATTAGCTTTGGAAATAATACAGTTCCCTTAAAAATCCCAAACTCCTACTAGAAACAAAGGCTCATTTGTTGTTGCTGGGTTGTGTGTGTACGTGTGTGTGTGTGTGTTTTGGTACTAAAATTTTCCTGGTGATATTTGTGACTAAAGTCATAGAATCACCAATTTCAGGATTGGAAAGGACTTCAGCAGCCATTTAGTCCTACTCAAACCTGAAAGGAATCTCCTACTGTGATACCTATTGACAAGACCTCAAAAGAAGGGAAACCCACCACCTCTCAAGTCAACCCATTCAACTTTTGCACTGCTGTAGTTCTTAGGAAGCCTGAAGTTGCCTCCTTGCTCAAGATGTTGCTTATGGCCAAAGTGAACAAAGCTCATACTAAAGACCTTTGCATACTTGAAGACACAGCTACCATGACTCTCCTCTCCATTCCTGCCCCACCTTCTACCCTCCCACCCTGCCCCAGGCTTCTCTAAATTTTATGTCACCACTCCTTCAATTGATCTTTATGTGACGTGGACATGAGGCTCTTCACTTCATACAGGGAGCAATCTGGTGCATAGTAAAATTGTTGAACTTTTCTACCAAATATGGAGTTGTGAAGCCTGAGTTTGACTTACCCTTGTGCTACTTATTCCTGTTATTTCTGTCTGACTTAGAGGAAGTCCTTCACCTTTGAGCCTCAGTTTGTTTATCTATAAAATGAAGAGATTAGACTGAAGTCCTCCTAAGTTTGGTATAGCTCTAAATCTGTGATTTGATGATTGCTTCTCTGGAGGCTCTGCACCTTAAAAACAACTTTCTTAAGACATGGTATTTAGAGTTAAACAAAATCCTCACCCATTACAGCCAGGAAGACTTGAAGAAGACCTCTGGAATTTTGGATAAATCTGGTATGATAAACTTACGTGAGGTCATAGACAAGGGTTTCACTTATGGATGGGTTTTGATTTTCTTCATGGGTGGGAACACATATGTTTATGAGATCATCGATCTGTTTGAGTATCTCAGTGCTGGGATATTCAGAAATAATAATCAATATCATGTTTTAAAGCTTCATCACAAGTTTTGCTTTGAGATCCAGGGGGCTGATATAGTAATTGTGAAGTCTGTGTGTTTTCAGCTTCAGATCCACATCATAGAAAAAGCCTTGGATTTGGAATCAGAGTGCCTCTATTTAAAATTGTGTGCTATTATATCCTACCTGCTTGTTTGGTGTTGTGCTTTGTTCTAGAAGAGAACCATAATCAGTATGTTAGAGTCGAGTTACAATGTGTCCAGCTGTGGCTGATCAGACCAATACTAGCTCAGACACAAATAGCCCCTATGAACATTTGGGGTGGATTCTCTTTGTACATCTCATGTTTCTTCTGTGCTAATTCAATTCTGCTTTGCTCATAGAGCTCAGCACCTTCTCTGATGAGGGCACACCATACTGGTGGTCCTGTGCCAGTGAGTCCCATTTCATACAATTGATACTAAAATTCTTAAGAGAATTCTTAAGGTATCTTAAGAGATATCAGATCACTTTTCTGATCACTTTGTGAGTGTTTGTCCTGTGTGAATTCTCCATAAAATAATAATTTTTGGCAAGCATACATTTGTCCTACCTTTGTATTGTGAAGCAAATTTCTTAGGTACTTGTAAAATGAGAGACTTGGGTTGAATGACTTCTGAGCTCCTAGACAGTTCTAAATACTTGATTTCACAACATGTTGAGCAAACTATTTCCCTTAGGGCTCAAGTTCCTTATCTGTAAAATGAGACTGAACTTAATAGTCAATTTCTAACATACTAATATATGATCCTTTGGGACCAAAACAGAACAAAACAGCAAAAATCAAGGAGAAATACAACATAAGTGGATTTTTGGGGAGGAGTATATACCCAAGAGCTACTGACTCATTCCTTCTGGCACCCGACAAAAGGTATATACATTTGTAGATACAGTGACCATGGTTGATCTATGTGACTGATGGATACTTTTATATGGTTTCCCAATAAAAAATGGACTGCCTTCCAGGTACCACTGAATATTTTGTTTGGGATAATTTGTAAAGGAAAGTGTGATAGAATAAAATGACCTGAGTTCAAATCCTAACTTTGTTTTTTACTAGTTTTTATTACTTTTAACTTGATCTCTTTAGTCTTCATTTGCTTTAGCTTAACATAAAAGAGTCAGACCAAAAGGCCTCGCTAGTACATTTCAGCTCGATCTTGGATGCTATGACAGACACATTTCTTATTTCATTAAGTATTTCAGTATTTGATATGTGATCTTTTGGACTTGGTATTTATACTTTTAAACTCTGAATGTTAGAGATCTGAGTCTGACTGTTTTTACAATGTGTTGAATTTTCCTATTCTCCAGGGGGTAGATTGTCAAAGAAAGAGAAGGCATAAGAGCAAAATGCCTACTTTGCTTCCTATTCATCTTAGCAAAAACTTGAACTAGGAAAGGCTCAAACAATTTTTTGACATCAAAGAGAGGACTTAGACAGAAATAGAAATCTTCCCCATTTCATTTGATTCAGCTCCTGTCAGAACACTGAGCACACATATTCAGTCTGAAAGGTACTGCTTAGGAAAATAGCATATTTGCAGTCTTCTTCCTCATGAATTGGAACAGAATTAAGGGCATTTTGTGAGCTTTTAACCAGAGATGAGGACATCCTACTGGAAGAGAGAATTGGCCATTTGCAAAAGTTTTATGCAGAGTTTGTTTGAGGAACAAAAAAAGAAACTATAGAATTAGGATAGGGAGAAACTTATATGATTGGGAACAAGAAGAGTTTTAGAAAATTCTCAAAATACCAAAACTCAGTTATATCAGGATTTGATATCCCCTCTCCATCCTCTACCCTGAAGATTTTTCTATTTATTCTATCCTCACTTAGTTTAACTGATAGCAATGTCTTTGATTTAGAAGTCCAGATTTTTAGTTATTTGTTTGTTTTTAAACACCCACTTTTTCTTTAGAATCCTGTGTGATACCTCAGTGTTAACCATTCACAGTCACATTAGAAGTTACTCCTCAAGGCCATTCACCTTCAATATGATTGGTTTGGTGGATTTTAATGGACCTTATACATGACAAAGTGACTTGCTCAAAATCCAGTTTGGTGGAAAAACAATTGTGATCTCATTCTTAATTCACTGCTCTATCCAATTGTCTTCCAGTTTCAAAATTTAGTACACATATATTGGTAACCATATAATCAACCTTCAATATGACGGGTTTGGTGTATATTAATGGAGCTTATACATGACAAAAAAAAATCCAGTTTGGTGGAAAAGCAATTGTGATCTTATTCTTAATTCATTGCGCTATCCAGTTGAATTCCAATACCAAAATTTAGTACACATAAATTAGTAATCTCTCACTATCCCATCCTTGTATCCAATCATTGACCAAGTTTTGTTCATTCTTTCCTCAAAATGTATGTTATATTTATCTTTGAATTCATTATTGCTTCTAGTAATCTGATCTGTTTGTCTCAAATCTTTATCTCCCTCTAAATCATCTCTCACAACACTTTGAGATTAGTCTTTTTGAAACATTGCTGTCCTTATGCCACTCTCACTCTTGGTAATTCCTATTGATAAAAATCCAAATGTTTTGACCTCACATTCAAAGTCCTTTATCATTTGACTTCATCTTATCCCTTTCCAACTCCTATTACTCTTCATCACCCATTCATCATTTTAACTAGAATGATATACCTGTTATTATTTGAACTTATTTTTATTCAAATCAAACCTCCCTACATTTACTTGGACTCTTCCCTCCCCTTTCTCTCAATTTACTCAAATCCTACTCATCTTTAAGGTTCATCTAAATAATCCCATACTCTAAGAAGCCTTCTTTAATCACAGTGGTCTTTCTCTCTTTTTTGAAGTCCACAGCACTTGTCTGTACCACTCATTCTGTACTTAATCACAGTTTGTTACATTGTTATTTGAGATTTGTATCTATATTCCATTTCCCCCAATTAGTCTTCAAACTTCTTAAGGTCATTGACATTTTGTTTCTTACTTTGTATCCTGAATGAATGACACAGTGCTTTGCATGTAGAACTTAATTAAATGTTGATTGAATGTAACCTAATTGGATCCCAAATTGCCCATAATGGAAAAAAGTCCATCTCTTTAACATTAATATTCTCCTGGTGTAGAAATACAATTGAGGATTGTGGAAATGTGATAATCTCAAAAGAAAAATAATTATCAGTAAAACCTGAAGGAAAAAAAATGTATGGTGGATAAAAAATGGCCTCAGATATTACCAACAGTAACTTTTACAGTGAGAGATAACATAATTGAGATTGCTAACAGAATGTGAGCCACTTAAGGGAACTATTTCTCTTTTGTATTTGTATCCTCAATGCTCAGTATAGTACCTGTGAGAGCTTAATAAATATTAATTTGTTCATTCATTCATCAGTCCATCACAAAAGGAGATAATGCATGGATAATCTAAGTGATATTGTTCTGAATGTGATATCAAAGGATATGGATGAAAATCTTAACTCTCATATTTATTATTTTACTACCTTGGACAAGCCATATAATTTTCCCAGGCCTTAGTTTCTTTATTTAAAAAATGAAGTTGGATTATATAACTAAGATTCCTTTAGCTGTCTATATTATGACTGTCTTTTAATATCTACATGTTCTATTATGAGGCTGAGTATACATTAGATATTTGAGAATATTTGTTGGATGGTTTTGAATAATTGCAAACTCTTACACGTTTAAAAACACTCAACCATGTCTATATAGCTTTTTTAGGATTATAGTTCTTTAGTATAGGAAGATCCCTTAGTTTACTTAGTCCAACACCCCCTCTCTCTATTTTATGAATGAAAAAAACTGAGTCCCATAGAAACTAAATGATTTTCTTATGATACAACAGGAGCAAATTCAGAATTCAAACTCAAATCACCTGACTTCAAGGCCAATGCTCTGTTCAGTGTCAGTTAATAAGTTAAGCACCTATTATGTGCCAAGCACTGTGTTAAATGCTAGAGATATAAAGAAAGGCAAAAAACAAACAAACTAAACTAGTCCATGATCTCAAGGAGCTCACCATACTTCTTCTGGTACTAAATTCATTCAATAGAAATCTTTGAGAATAATTAATTATGAAATATTAGGAACAGAGATATTTTTTAGTTGAATAAAGGAATCAATAGGGTATTTAAAAAGTGTATCTGAGGAAGTTTCTGTGTACACTAATTATCCTCTGCAACTGTTAAAGATATTAGCCAGATGTGACATTGTAGTTAGTAGACTTGAAAGTTTAAAAAATATGGAAAATTCAACATTATGCCATAAAATCTTGGTATAATTTAAAGTAATTTTCATTTCTTGGTTAGTTATGTCCAACTCTTTACAATTCCATTTGGAGTTTTCTTGGAAGAAATACAGGAATTGTTTTCCATTTTCTTTGCCAATTCATTTGAGGATTGATGAGGAATTGAGGCAAATAAGGTTAAGTGACCTTTCTAGGTCACTTAACTAGTCACCTAGCTAGTAGGTATCTGAAACTGGATTTGAATTCAGATCTTTTATATCTTCCCAACTCCAGGCCCAGTGCTCTCTCTCCATTGTATCACCTAACTGCCCCTAATTGTTATCAATCATGCAAATAAATTCCTCTTTATAAGAAGGCAGTTACAGATTCTCAGAATGCCCAGAATTATGAATGTCACATTTAGCACATTTTAATTTCTGTTATCTTTCTATATTAATAAAATCAATGCATTGAGGAGGCTTAGTGGAAAGAGCTCTGGATCTGAAGTTAGAGAGATTTGAGTTCAAATACAGCTTCAGATATTAAACTAGCTATGTGACTTTAGACAAGTTACTTAACTTCTTTTTGCCTCAGTATCCCATTTGTAAAATGATGATAAGTTTAGTGTTTGGTTTTGTTTTTTTAATTTGCTCTTTTTCTAGCTTTTTTTTAGTTGCAAACCTAAGTCATTGATTTTCTCTTTCTCTATGAATGCAAGTAGGCTTCTAGAGATATAAAATGTTCCCTTATTACTGCTTTCACTGCATCCCACACATTTTGGTATGTTATCTCATTATTGTCATTTTCTTGGATGAAATTATTAATTATGTCTATGATTTGCTGTTTCACCCAATCATCCTTTAGGATGAAATTATTTAGTTTTTAATTATTTTTTGGTCTATTTACTCTGGCTTGTTATTGAATGTAATTTTTATTGCATTGTGATCTGAAAAGGATGTATTTACTATTTCTGCCTTTCTGCATTTTAATTTGGGATCTTTATGTCCTGATATTTGGTCAGTTTTTGTATAGGTTCCATGAACTGCCAAAAAAGAAGTTTAGTTTTCTCCAAAGATATATCATACTTAACTTTTCTAGTATTCTATTTACCTCTTTAACTTCTTTGTTATTTACTTTGTAGTTTGATTTATCTAGTTCTGAGAGTGCAATAGTTGAGATCTCCCACTATTATAATTTTTCCATCTATTTCTCTCTTTAAATTAGATAAATTTTTGCTTTGCTTGATCTGAGATCAGAATGGCTACCCCTGCTTTTTTGACTTCACTTGAAGCATAGTAGATTCTGCTCCAGCCTTTTACGTTCACTCTATATGTATCATCCTGCTGCAAGTGTCTTTCCTGTAAATAACAGATTGTAGGATTCTGGCTTTTAATCCAGTATGTTATCCGTCTCTGCTTAATGGGGGAGTTTACCCCATTCACATTTATGATTAAAATGATTAATTCTGTATTTCCTGCCATCTTGTTAACTCCAACTTATGCTTTTCTCTTTTCTTTCCCCCTTATCACCCTCCCCAGTATTAAACTTGTGAGCACCACTTGCCTCATTCAGCCCTCCCTCTTTAGAATCCCTGCCCCTACCTTAGAGTCCCTTCCCTTTTATTAACTCTTTTCCTTACAATTTCTGTCTTCCCTTCTATTTAGTTTATTCCTTCCCTTTTCATTTTTTCCCTCCCACTTTTCAATGAGGTGGGAGAAGTTTCTCTGTAAATTGAATATATCTAATAACTTGATTCCAAGTATGAGGGATGGTGCAAGCAATGGTACAGAACTCTGAAAGGAAAGGATCACAATAAGGAATGGAAGGCAATCTTGTTTCATTACACATAAATGACAAAAGGAAGAATTAAATGATAATTATGTATGAAAAAACTTTGAAATGTTAAAGCACAATGCCTTAGCTCTATGCTAAATGGACTATCTACCTGAAATGACAGTTGAGAGAATCAAATGAGACAATATACAGAAAAAAACTATATATGTATCAACCATAATTACAAATACAGTGAGAATACAAAGATGGTATAAAAAAATAAGTTGGGTGAACCCAATCAGTTTGGAGCCCCACTTTATTCTAACAGACTCTGGCAATTCAGCCTAAAGAGGAGAAAATGTAAAGTTGGAACTTCAGAAGGACAAGGAACTAAATGCTAGAAAAGGGGACTTTTTTTTAAGTCTTTGGCCACAATAGGGTCCAGATTGAGTAGGAAGAAAAATAAGGCTACAATATAGCAGATGAATTCGGGGATCTATTAGCTAAATGACAATGACCTACAAAATGGCCCTATAACTATATATCTAGATCTAAATCTAGATCTAGATATATCTATCTCTGTGTGTGTGTGTGTGTGTGTGTGTGTGTGTATAAAATGTTATTTCTACTTTTATTACTGAAATTAAAGAGTATTTTTGGGAGCCAAGATGGTGGAGACACCAAGAATCAGTCAAGCAAAACCAAAAATATATATATATTAAATACCTATTTGGGAAAACAATAGACCTGGAAAATAGATGTAGGAGAGATAATCTAAGGATTATTGGACTTCCTGAAAATTATGATGAAAAAAAGAGCCTAGACATTATTTTTCAGGCAATCATCAAAGAGAACTGCCATATATTATAGAAACAGAGGGTAAAATAGACATTGAAAGAATTCATCAATCACCTACTGAAAGAGATTCCAAAATCAAAACTGCAAGAAATATTGTGGCTAAATTCCAGAACTATCAGACCAAGGAAAAAATACTACAAGCAGCTAGAATAAAATAATTCAAATATACAAGGAGCCACAATAAGGATTACTCAGAATCTAGCAGTGTCCACATTAAAAGATCAAAGGGTTGAGAATCTGATATTCAGAAAGACTAAGGAACTTGGTATTCAGCCAAGAATAACTTACCTAGCCAAAATGAGCATTTTTTTTCCCAGAGAAGAAGATGGACATTCAATGAAATAGATGAATTCTATCTATTTCTGACAAAAAAAAAAAAAAAAATCCAGAACTAAACAAAAAGCTTGACCTCTAAATATAGGACTCAAGAGAAACATGAAAAGGTAAAAATGCTCTTCTTCCCATTTTACAAATGAAGAAACTAAAGCTTGGTTAAATGAATTGATCATGGTCATACAAAAAAATGAACGTTAGAGCTGAATTGGAATTCAGATCTCCTCCCTCTGGGACTTTTCCTATTAAACCAAATAGCCTCTCATAAATTCATCACATGAAGAGTCCTCCATCATGGAGGAAAGATAATGCTGAGGTATATGTTCCTTACTATCCACTCATTCTTCAGCTCTTAGTAATTTAACTTTCATCACTACCATTCTATAGAAATAGTGCTCTTGTGAGCAGAGCCAAGATGGCAGAGAGTTGACATGTCTTTATTTGAGCTCTCCCTAATGTCCCTCAGATGAGCAGCAAATCAAGCCTCTGAATTGGTTTTTGAGTGACAGAATCCACAAATGTTTGGAGTCTAACAAATTAACTCCTAATTTCCTCTTCATTAATGGCAAATTCTCCCTTTTCATTTTTAAGACTAATGATTTAATTTTCTACTTTCCTGTTTCTAATCAAATTTACCAAGGGTTTATCTATTTTGTTAGTTTTTTCATAGAACCAACTCTTAGTTTTATTTCCTAAATCAATAGTTTTTTTTTAAACTTTCAATTTTATTAATCTCTCCTTTTATTTTTAATATTTTTCTCTTTAAGCCAATTCTGATGAGAGTAAGATACACACTATGTTCATCCCCCTTGCTTCTTTCCCTCAGATAAAATAGATTTCCTTTGCCTCTTCATTAGAGGTAGTACCTCCACTTTTCCCTTTTTCAGGTACAATTTCCTTTCCACCTCTAACTTCTTTTTTATATTATAACAGTAAAACCAAATTATACATGTATTTTTTATGTATACTCATAACAGAAATATAGTTCACAAGATTGCTTTTTACCTTTTCATGTTTCTCTTGAGTCCTATATTTAGAGGTCAAACTTTTTGTTTAGTTCTGGATTTTTTTTTTTTTTTGTCAGAAATAGATAGAATTCATCTATTTCATTGAATGTCCATCTTCTTCTCTGGGAAAAAAAATGCTCATTTTGGCTAGGTAAGTTATTCTTGGCTGAATACCAAGTTCCTTAGTCTTTCTGAATATCAGATTCTCAACCCTTTGATCTTTTAATGTGGACACTGCTAGATTCTGAGTAATCCTTATTGTGGCTCCTTGTATATTTGAATTATTTTATTCTAGCTGCTTGTAGTATTTTTTCCTTGGTCTGATAGTTCTGGAATTTAGCCACAATATTTCTTGCAGTTTTGATTTTGGAATCTCTTTCAGTAGGTGATTGATGAATTCTTTCAATGTCTATTTTACCCTCTGTTTCTATAATATATGGCAGTTCTCTTTGATGATTGCCTGAAAAATAATGTCTAGGCTCTTTTTTTCATCATAATTTTCAGGAAGTCCAATAATCCTTAGATTATCTCTCCTACATCTATTTTCCAGGTCTATTGTTTTCCCAAATAGGTATTTAATATATATATATATATATTTTTTTTTTTGGTTTTGCTTCACTGATTCTTGGTGTCTCCACCATCTTGGCTCCCAAAAATACTCTTTAATTTCAGTAATAAAAGTAGAAATAACATTTTATACACACACACACACACACACACACACACACACACAGAGATAGATATATCTAGATCTAGATTTAGATCTAGATATATAGTTATAGGGCCATTTTGTAGGTCATTGTCATTTAGCTAATAGATCCCCGAATTCATCTGCTATATTGTAGCCTTATTTTTCTTCCTACTCAATCTGGACCCTATTGTGGCCAAAGACTTAAAAAAAAGTCCCCTTTTCTAGCATTTAGTTCCTTGTCCTTCTGAAGTTCCAACTTTACATTTTCTCCTCTTTAGGCTGAATTGCCAGAGTCTGTTAGAATAAAGTGGGGCTCCAAACTGATTGGGTTCACCCAACTTATTTTTTTATACCATCTTTGTATTCTCACTGTATTTGTAATTATGGTTGATACATGTATAGTTTTTTTCTGTATATTGTCTCATTTGATTCTCTCAACTGTCATTTCAGGTAGATAGTCCATTTAGCATAGAGCTAAGGCATTGTGCTTTAACATTTCAAAGTTTTTTCATACATAATTATCATTTAATTCTTCCTTTTGTCATTTATGTGTAATGAAACAAGATTGCCTTCCATTCCTTATTGTGATCCTTTCCTTTCAGAGTTCTGTACCATTGCTTGCACCATCCCTCATACTTGGAATCAAGTTCCCCTAATTCATCCTACTCTTGCTGAAGTTCTCTTTGTTTCAATTCTAGCTCAGCTTCCATCTCATCTCACAAGGGAAGTCTATAGAGCTTAAATATTAAATGCTAGACTATAGCAATATGAGAGATAAGAAATGTCTTTTCTATGATTTAAAATTATTACTTTAATAAAGCATGGACATTTCCTTTATCTCAAATTCATTTATTTAGCTGGCATTTTTCAGTTGATCTATTCCTTTTTTCTTGAACCTATACTATGTGCTCTTAAGTGTACTATACATAGATATGCATGGATACATGGGAAGGGGTGATGCACAGAAATATTCCATCTGGTTCCTACTCTTAGGTAGCTTATAATCTGACTAAGAAGATAAAAGAAGAAAAAAAAAACAACAACCCAAAAACAAAAAACAAAAAAAAAACAAACCCTATGAAATAGCCAAATGTAAACTTAGATCTTACAGATGTGATTAGCATACAACTTATAACTGCTATTACTCCATAGTCAAGGTAGAAATTATGTAGCAGAAATCAGATTTATCTAAAAGTTTTCTTGGCTCACACATCTCTAATTAGCAACTATGGAGAGGAAGCTCACAGAACATATATTCTAGCAGCATCCCAACTTCTATGAGAAATTGAAGATTCTATATTCATCAGCCTCCATTCATGTTTCCTCCTTCTAAAAGGCATTCTTCCCCCTAATATTTTCCCAGCAAGAGTCCTGTATGTCTCATCCATTTGTTGCTTACCCTTTTTGTAATATCATTGCTTTATATGCTGGCATAATCTTATACATATCCATCCCAAACTCTGGAGAGCAGACTCCTCTGTCACCAAACAATAATTATTTTGTGGGTTTTTTTTTTTTTTTGTCACCAGATGATTTGACCATTCTCTAAGAATTTGACATCCCTATGAGCTTATTACATGTTACTTATTTTCACATGCTCTATGGTTTACTTAAACTATAATATCTTCTTCACACACAACATCTTACTTTCCATCTCCAAGTCTTTGTAAAGTCATGGAATTCTCTCCCTCCTTCACCCTGAATCTTAGATCCCTAGCTTGCTTCAAAGCTTAATTCAAGACTACCTCCTGCATGAAGCCTCTCCTGATCCTCCTAGCTGCTAATGTCCCCCTCCCCCAATTCTTCTGTATTTACTTTGTGTATATTATGTATATTCTAACAAGTGACTGTAATGTTTACCACAATTTCATTGCTATACTTGTATCCATAGAACCTAGTATAATGCCTGATACATTGGAAACACTTAAATGTTCATTGATTGATTCTGCATAGAGTCCTCTTCTTGTTTATGTGTCAGGTGAATTTTATTTCTCTAAGCCCACAAGGATCGTTCCTTATAAGCACTTGTATTCCATGGTGTAAAATTCTTTTTTTTTTTTTTTTTTTTTTTTTTTTCCAAGCGAAAACATATTTTATATCACTTTTGTATTAGGCTGCGTAGGTGGCAACATTTTCTTTTTTTTTTTTTTTTTTTTTTTTTTAATTTAAATTTTTTTTTATTATATATATATATATATATTTTATAATATTATCCCTTGTATTCATTTTTCCAAATTACCCCCCCTCCCTTATTCCCTCCCCCCGACGACAGGCAATACCATACATTTTACATGTGTTACAATATAGTCTAAGTACAATACATGTGTGTGAATATCATTTTCTTGTTGCACAATAAACATTAGAATCCGAAGGTACATGCAACCTGGGCAGACAGATATTAGTGCTAACAATTTACATTCCCCTCCCAGTGTTTCTTCTCTGGGTGTATCTACCTCTGTCCATCATTGATCAACTGGAAGTGAGTTGGATCTTCTTTATGTTGAAGATTTCCACTTCCATCAGAATACATCCTCATACAGTATCGTTGTTGAAGTATACAGTGATCTTCTGGTTCTGCTCATTTCACTCAGCATCAGTTGATTTAAGTCTCTCCAACCCTCTCTGTATTCCTCCTGCTGGTCATTTCTTACTGAGCAATAATATTCCATAACTTTCATATACATGGTGTAAAATTCTTGCAAAACAATATAAGGCTCATGCAGTTATTCAGGTGTTCAGTCATCCTGACCCCATGGACCATAGCATGCCAGACCCTTCTAGCCTCAATTATCTGCAGAAGTCTGTCCAAGATCACATTTGTTGCTTCCATGGCACAATCTATCCTTCTCATCCTCTGTCATCCCCCTTTCCTTTAACTTCAATCTTTCTCAACATCATGGTCCTTTCCAATGAGTCATATCTTCTCATTATGCAATCAGCATATTTAAATTTCAGCTCAACGAAGCAGAAGTTAATTAAGCAGAAGTTTTTCTGCAACTCCTTTGCTTTCTCCTCAATCCAGTGATTGTTGACAATTTGGTCTCTAGTTCCTTTGTCTCTTTGAAAACCAGACTCTTCTGGTAATTCTCATTTTACATATTGCAGAAGCCTATCTTGCACAATTTTAAGTATAACCTTGCTGTGTGAAATGAACACAATTATTTGAAAATTTGAACTTTTTGACTTTTTCTTTTTCTTTTTTCTTTTTTCTTTTTTGACTTTTTCTTTCTTTAGAATTGGTTGATTCCAGCCAGTGGACACTGTTGGGTTTTCTAATTTTTCTGACACATTGAATGAAGCACTTTAATAGAATCACCTCTTAGGGTTTTAAATAAGAAATTCGGTCACCTCCATTAGCCTTATTGTTAACAATAATTTCTAAGGCCCAGTTGACTATATCATAAGGCTAGATAATTTTGAAGATGTGCCACCATTTTGAGCTTCTACATCTAACTAGAAAAACCTGCGTTTAGGATAGCTCATTAATCCCTCTTTTCCCTTTATTCTTGGCTTCTGTCCCTCCTGTGCACTAACCAGTTGGCTACTATCACAATGATTTCAATGACACCAGGGAGGCCATTGTACTTGAAAAAAAAAATTATCTATCCCCCATTTTTGTTATACATATTAAAATATGTGTTAAATCCAACATATGTAAACATATTTGAACAATTATCTTGCTGCACAAGAAAGATCAGATCAAACAGGAAAGAAAATAAATAAGAAACAAAATGTAAACAAACAACAAAAAGAGTGAAAATCCTATGTTGTGATCTAAATTCAGTCCCCACAGTCCCTTCTCTGGATGTAGATGGCTCTCTTCATCACAATATCATTGAAACTGACCTAAATCATCTCACTGTTGGGAAGAGTCATGTTTATAAGAATTGATTGTCATATAATATTATTGTTGCCATGCACAATGATCTCCTGATTCTAACTCATTTCACTTAGCATTGGTTCATGACCTCTTTGAAATCATCCTGCTAATTATTTCTTATAGAACAATACTATTCCATAACATTTGTATATCATAATTTATTCAGCCATTCTCCAACTGATGGGCATCCATTCACTTTCAAGTTTCTTGCCACTACAAAAAGGGCAGGAACAAACATTTTTGCACATGTGGGTCTCTTTTCTTCCTTTAAGATCTCTTTGAGATGTAGGCCCAGCAGAAACACTGATGTATCAAAGGGTATGCACAGTTTGATGACTTTTTGAGCATAGTTCCAAATTGCTTTCTAGAATGGCTGGATTTGTTCACAGTTCCACTGTGTCAGTGTCCCAATTTTCCCACCTCCCTTCTAACATTCATCATTATCTTTTCTTGTCATTTTAGCCAATCTGATCCATCCCTTTTCTTCAGTGAAAGGTTTTGTCCCCATTAAAATGCAAACTTTACAGGAATGCAGGGCTGGTTTAATATTAGGAAAACTATTAGTATAATTGACCATATTAATAATCAAATTAATAAAAAAACATATGATCATCTCAATAGATGCAGAAAAAGCATTTGATAAAACCCAACATCCATTCCTACTAAAAAAGCTTGAGAGTATAGGAATAAATGGACTATTCCTTAAAATAATAAGGAGCATATATTTAAAACATTCAGTAAACGTCATATGTAATGGCGATAAACTAGAACCTTTCCCTGTAAGATCAGGAGTGAAACAAGGTTGCCCACTATCACCATTACTATTCAATATAGTACTAGAAACTCTAGCCTCGGCAATAAGAGCCGAGAAAGAGATTCAAGGAATTAGAGTAGGAAATGAGGAAATCAAATTACCACTTTTCACAGATGACATGATGGTATACTTAGAGAACCCCAAAGACTCTGCTAAAAAGCTTTTAGAAATAATTCAGAATTTTAGCAAAGTTGCAGGATACAAAATAAATCCACATAAATCCTCAGCATTTTTATACATCACCAACAAAATGTAACAGCAAGAGATACAAAGAGAAATTCCATTCAAAATAACGGTCGATAGTATAAAATATTTGGGAATATATCTACCAAAGGAGAGTCAGGAATTATATGAGCAAAATTACAAAACACTTGCCACAAAAATAAAGTCAGATTTAAATAATTAGAAAGACATTCAGTGCTCTTGGATAGGCCAAGCGAATATAATTAAGATGACAATACTCTCTAAACTAATCTATTTATTTAGTGCTATACCAATCAGACTTCCAAGAAACTATTTTAATGACCTAGAAAAAATAACAACAGAATTCATATGGAACAACAAAAGGTTGAGAATTTCAAGGGAAGTAATGAAAAAAAAATTAAGTGAAGGTGGTCTAGTTGTACCTGATTTAAAGCTATATTATAAAGCAACAGTCACCAAAACCATTTGGTATTGGCTAAGAAATAGACTAGTTGATCAGTGGCATAGGTTAGGTTCACAGGGCAAGATAGTGAATAAAAATAGCAATCTAGTGTTTGACAAACCCAAAGATCCCAAATTTTGGGATAAGAATTCATTATTTGACAAAAACTGCTGGGAAAACTGGAAATTAGTATGGCAGAAACTAGGCATGGACTCACATTTAACACCACATACTAAGATTAGATCAAAATGGGTCCAAAATTTAGGCATAAAGAATGAAATCATAAATAAATTGGAGGAACATTGGATGGTTTACCTCTCAGACTTGTGGAGGAGGAAGGAGTTTGTGTCCAAGGGAGAACTAGAGACCATTATTGATCACAAAATAGAAAATTTTGATTACATCAAATTAAAAAGTTTCTGCACAAACAAAACTAATGCAAACAAGATTAGAAGGGAAGTATCAAATTGGGAAAAAATTTTTACAGTTAAAGGTTCTGATAAAGGCCTCATCTCCAAAATATACAGAGAATTTACTTTAATTTATAAGAAATCAAGCCATTTTCCAATTGATAAATGGTCAAAGGATATGAACCAGACACTTTTCAGATGATGAAATTAAAACTATTTCCACTCATATGAAAGAGTGTTCCAAATCACTATTGATCAGAGAAATGCAAATTAAGACAACTCTGAGATATCATTACACACCTGTCAGATTGACTAAGATGACAGGAACAAATAACGATGAATGTTGGAGGGGCTGTGGGAAAACTGGGACACTGATGCATTGTTGGTGGAGTTGTGAAAGAATCCAACCATTCTGGAGAGCAATCTGGAATTATGCCCAAAAAATTATCAAAATGTGCATACCCTTTGACCCAGCAGTGCTACTACTGGGCTTATATCCTAAGGAAATACTAAAGAAGGGAAAGGGACCTGTATGTGCCAAAATTTTTGTGGCAGCCCTTTTCATAGTGGCTAGAAGCTGGAAGATGAATGGATGTCCATCAATTGGAGAATGGTTGGGTAAATTATGGTATATGAATGTTATGGAATATTATTGTTCTGTAAGAAATGACCAACAGGAGAAATACAAAGAGGCTTGGAGAGACTTACATCAACTGATGCTGTGTGAAACGAGCAGAACCAGAAGATCATTATACACTTCAACAATGATACTGTACGAGGATGTATTCTGATGGAAGTGGATATCTTCAACATAGAGAAGAGGTAATCCAATTCCAATTGTTCAATTGATGGACAGAATCAGCTACATCCAGAAAAGGAACACTGAGAAATGAGTGTAAACTGTTATTTTTACCTTCTGAATCCAATTCTTCCTGTGCAACAAGAAATTCGGTTCTACACACATATATTGTATCTAGAATATATTATAATATATTTAACATGTATAAGGCTGCCTGACATCTGGGGGAGGGGGTTGGGGGAGGAAGGGAAAAAAATCTGAACAGAAGTAAGTGCAAGGGATAATGTTAAAAAAAATTACCCATGCATATGTACTGTCAAAAAAAAAGTTATAATTATAAAATAAAATAAAAAAAAAACAAAAAACAAAACAAAAAAATGCAAACTTTAGGGATAATCCTTTAATTATTTACCAGTGGTTCATATCTTTATATCTTAGTGTGCCCTAATTAGCCTGTGAGGATTTTGAAAATAGCGACAAGTTCTCTGCTTCCCGCCCCCCTCTCTCTTTCTGTTTCTCTCTGTTTCTCTCTGTTTTTCTCTGTTTTTCTCTGTTTTTCTCTGTTTCTCTCTCTCTCTCTCTCTCTCTCTCTCTCTCTCTCTCTCTCTCTCTCTCTCTCTCTCTCTCTCTCTCTCTCTCTCTCTCTCTCTGTCCTTCTTCTCCTCCCCTCTGTTGTCTCTCTGTTTTTCTGTGTGTTTGTGGTGGGGCATTTTTCTTTATATTCACAGATCTTAGCTATAATGTCCGGACTAGCTCCCTGCAGGATCTCAGGATTAGTCAGAGTCAGGATCAATTAAAGTTCTTGGTCTTTAGAGGGAGAAGTGAAAGAGGCAGGCAAGCTGCCATACGGCTTGCCAAAGATATATCCTGGATTCTGGAGTCCAGAGTTTCCAGCCCCTTTCCTCCTCATCCTGCAGCCAAGTGACTCTGACCTCTCTCCCTCAGCCCTCCAATCCTTGGATTAACTCACCACCAAATATTCAGCAAGCACCAATGGTAAGGAGAGCTATTACATCCCATATCATCTAAATATATGCATATAGAGCCATTCTCTCACTTCAAATAGGTAATTAGCTTTAAGTGCTCTGTTGTCTGATTCAAGCATATCTTTTCAGAGTTTCAGCCCTCTACACTTAGCAAAGTGCTGGTGCATAGTAGGTGTTTTGAATAGTTGACTGAAGGATCTTCCAATAACTTAGATGACATATAATCATTGATCATAGCCATTTCTCACTAGGTTTCTGTTTTCAAAATCTGAAAAATCTAGGGATTAGATCAGTTCACATCTAAATACTTGATGTGACATGTTTCTGTATCTATCTTGGACTTTTAGGTCCCTAAGGAAAAACAGAGGAGACAGCCAAGAGAATGTTTCTTTTTCAACTGTACTTCCTTAAGTTCTGAAGTCCATAAGGGCTTTAGGAATTCAGAAGTCAGGATAACTACAATAGGCTTATTTGGAAGAAGTTGGAGTCAAGTAGGACCTTGAAAAAAAGAATAGGATTTGTATTGGCTGAGGGGACAGGAAAGGATATTAGAATGAAAGATTTGGAAGCTAGAGTGAATGAGGTATACTTGTGAGATCAGCCTTATCAGGACACAATATTTGTCTTTGGACAAATTGGGACACTAATGGGAAATAAGATGAAACAGTCAGGTTAAGGCTTGAAAGTCAATTGTCAGACATGATATGGTAGAAAATAGAAACCCTTGAAAGTTTTAGAACAAGAGAATAAAATAAATATTAGAAAACTGTGTCTGGTGATGAGGCTGGATGATATGGACACTACTTGGTACCTGCTAGGCACACAAACAGACTAAAGGAAACAGAACTAATTTTGGAGCTGGGATCAGACAGAAAAAAGAAACCTTGCTGTAGGCAGTAAGATCATAAGAGCCCAGGTTTTCATTCTCCCCATTTCTTTTGTCTCTTTCCCCCTCTTTCCTTTTCTCACAACTTCCTTCTTTATCTTTCTTCTTCTCTTGAGTTATGGCTTTTCCCTCGTCCTCCTTGACCCATAGCCTTGAAACCCAATCATGATACTTCTCTAATTCTGAACTACAATTTTAATTGTGACTATATCTGCCTGAGTTTCCTAGATAAAAGGATCTGAATAAAATCTCCTATTATAATATCCACTAGTCTAAATCCCAGAACCTGTTTAGTTAGGATTATTTTGATGGAGGACAGGGATGCATACTTGAATATAATGGGTTACTTACTATCCTCAGCTTCCTTAGGAGAAAAAAGAACTTCTTTATTAACAGAATATATTACTGAGACATCAGGAAAGCTACAGTCTCTCTCCCAGATTGATGAATCTTTCTCCTGGTATTAATGGATCAATGTAAGAAATATAGCAGAGTCTTGGCAACAAATTATTCCTCTGTTGTCCGATGGCCAACCCAACTAAGTTTTATATTCAAGAGATTCAACACCAGAAGGTTGGTCATAGGGTTATGAATTATTTAAGCATTAAAACTCCCAGCAGCATAGTGTAGCAGAGGGCTTCTCTTGGAGTCAGAAGACTCTCAGTTCAAGTAATACATTTGACAAACAGTTGTATGCCTACAGGCAAGTCACTTAAGTTCTATGACTTATATATGTATACTAGGTCTGTAGACAGAAATGCCAGTTTGATGTATTGAAAACTGATTGCCAAGGGCTGAGATTAAGAAGTTCCATATATGAATCTTGGCTCTAGCACTTTTTAGTTGAATAGCTTTTAGTTTCTTAACTTTTCATTAAGGCTACTATAGGAGCAAGTGACCCCTCTTTGTGATTTCAGGAAGGTGACTAATGTTCCCTTCAACAAAAGGATTTGGACTAAAGATATGCTCCCCATTAAAATGATGTAAATCATGGGATCATGAACTGGAAGGAATGTTAGGACTCATTGAGTTTAGACCCATCATTTAAATTTTTATTTTATTTTATTTTTATTTTATGGAATAAAACAAGAATTCCTGTAATGTAGCATAATTGAAAAAAAAAAAGATGATTATATATGAAACTGCAAATCTATGTACAACTTGTTATTCCTTTTAAATATATAATTATCACATACATTTATTTTTTCTAGGTAATAGGCTTTACTGTTCCATTATGAAGGTATTTGGACTTTGTTGGACTAATTCTATTTTGGGAGTTTAGTTTGTGCATCACTTTCTGATGGCAATTGATTTAGCTCTGGTTTGACTTCATAGCAGTGAAAATGATAGGTTTTAGAATGAAGCTTTGTTAAAGCTTCATTCTAAATGATACCAATGTAGGAATTTTTGTAGTTAATGGGTATGTCATTTTTTTTCTGTTTCCACTTTTTCATTCACAACAAAAACGAAATCCAATTGATCAAGTAATATCCAGAGTTATTTCTCATAAATAGAGAGAGCCATTCTTTAACTCCACCTTCCCACCAGGACATCTGGTTTTTCACCAGAATGGTTGTTGCTTTCTGGTTTAGAAAGTGATTCAGAGGTTGAAAGGTATTGCTGCCTCCATTTTCCACTCTATAGTAGACGTTTACTAAATTTTCAGACCCTATTGTTACCACCTCATGTAGTTACATTCTGTACTTGGTTAAACTAGAGAAGGAGCATTACAAATTAGTGGAGCAGTGGTGACTTTTACATGTATTATTTCACTGGGTTATGACAACTCTGTGAGGTATATACCCAGTATAGTATTATAAAACATATATACCTACATTTTGTTCTGTCCTAATCCATTGTATGACCTAGGATATGTAATTTCCCCTCCCTCTGCCACAGTTTCCTAATTTGTATAATGAATAGTTAGAGAGGAGATGATCTCTTTGGAAACTAACCAGGATATAGAGAATGGTAAAAGTCAGAATCCATATTCATTGTATAAAATGAACTGCATTAGATTAAGCCATACATTGAATAGGCAGCCAGCCCTCAAACGCTCCATTTTCTATGATTTTTCTTGTGATAATCACTGCTGGTAGAATGAGTCTACTACTGTGATTTTGATTATAATGGCTTTCTTAGAAAATATAAGGCAAGTTTTGTGTTTGTGTTATTTTGGTGGAGGTGTGTTGCAGGGGGATTATTTTCTAATTGTTTGTCTAATACTTTAGTGTAACTGTTCATAAACCTTTTATTCAGTTTCAATACTTTAAGGTAAATAACAACATTTGAATAATGCATACTAATAAAACATAGGAAAGGAGGAGTAAAAAAATGTTTTGTTTGGGTTCATAATAAATTTGTAGCCACATTACCGTCAAACACAGTTTAACAGCTTAAAAAATGACACTTGCTGCAAATTATTTCCATGATTGTGACATTTGAAAGCCGCTAGAATGTCTTAAGACTTTCTGCAGTCTGGTGTTGAATTGAATTAATTATTTCTTTTGATTTCTGTCTCTTATAAGCAAAAGTTCCTTGTGTGAAAAGGGAAGAACAATTATGCAAATGAGCACCAGCAACTTCTTAAACAATCAGGAATTAGTGATTATTGTCCAGGTCCCCATGCCTGATGGCACATACTGCAGGAATGGAACCCCCATGTTCATCCCTTCTCTAACTGCTTGATTAGACCTGAGTAGGCCTTTGGGAGGACATTATTTCTTCAGAGGCCTAGCTTGGATCAGTGCAAATTGACTTTGTACACAAGAGAAGCAACAGTTAAAATTGAGGCCAGGCCACCAAGGCCACAGAAGCCCAATTACAAGACATCTGGAGCTGTACCAGCAAAAAGGCTAATGGGCCATAAAGGACAAGTACCATGATGGAGGAAGAAAAAGGGAAAGGGTTTAGGATTTATAAGTGGAATTCACTGTGAAGGGGACTGTAATGTGCATTCTTGATCATTTTGAGGTCCTTACTAATTTATTTGCAGTAGGAAAGAAAATACAAAGGGAAAGAAAAGAACTCTTAAGAATGAAAAATTACAGTTGCTTTGCTCTACTATACTCCAAAGCTTGGCTCCATCTTTTGATAACAATCTGGGTCAACCCATTTCCCTATTCAGCCGGGTGTAGTAGCACACAATTGTAATGCCTGCTACTGGGGAAGCTGAGGCTGGTGAATTGCCCAAGCTATAAATGTCAGACCCTAGCATAGTAAGTCCTTGAATGGAGAAGGGGAAGACCACAAAGCTGACTAAGAAGGAGTCAGTTGGCTCAGAACAGAACAGAACAAAAGCTGGTCAACTCTCATGCTAGTCAGTACAGGGATAGGGTCCATATGTGGCTACAACACATATAGTCTATGCAAGATAGAAAAATTCTGTTTTAGAAAAAGTCCAAAGAAATGAAGCCTCACACAATATTATTATGCCATTTGTAGTCATATCTGAATCTTGGTGATCTGATTTGGGCTTTTCTTGGCAAAAATATCATAATGTTTTTCCCCCTTTAGCTCATCTCACAGATGAAGAAAATGAGACAAAAGTGATTTGTCCAGGTTCATATAGCTACTAAGTTTCTGAGGTTAGATCTGAACTCAGGAAAATGAATTTTTAGATTCTCAGACTAGGGCCTTGTCCACTGCATCACTTGCATGCCTATTTACATAATATATTTCTGTTTGTAAAACTTAGGTAAAACCTGGAAAATGAGATAAATAATGTAAGAACCAATAGGTTAAGCAAACATTTTAAAAAGTCAGTATTCAGATATGCATGGCAAACTGAAGTTTTAAAATGATTACCAGATCAAGACTAATTCATTTATCTAAATGTTGTTGAGAATATTTATTGGACTACATTGAGTGGATTATTGCCCAAGTTCTGCTTTACCTTGCATTGAGAAGACAAAGCCATAAATCTGAAGAATAAAAATAACTTTGGGATTTTTTTAATAAAGCATTTTATTTTCAAAATACAAGCACATATAGTTTTCAACATTCACCCTTGTAAAACCTTGTGTTCCAAATTTTTTCCCTTCCTTCTCCCCACCCCCTCCCCCAGACAGCAAGGAACCCAATGTATGTTAAACATGTGCAATTCTTCTATACATTTTTCCACAATTATCATGCTGCACAAGAAAAATCAGATCAAAAAGAGGAAAATGAGAAAGAAAACAAAATGCAAGCAAAAAAACAACAAAAGTGAAAATACTATACATTCAGTCCCTACAATCTTCTTTCTGGATGCAGATGTTTTTCTCCATCACAAGTCTATTGCAATCATCTCATTGTTGAAGAGAGCCACGTTGGTCAGAATTGATCATCTTATAATCTTGCTGTTGGTTCTCTTGGTTCTACTCATTTTACTCAGCATCAGTTTGTGTCTTTCCAGGCCCCTCTGAAATCATTCTGCTGGTCATTTATTATAGAACAATAATACCCAATCACGTTCATATACCACAACTTATTCAGCCATTTTCCAATTGTTGGACATCCACTTAGTTTTCAGTTTCTTGCCACTACAAAAAGCACTGTTACCAATATTTTTGCACATTTGGGTTCTTTCTCTTTTTTATGATCTCTTTGAGATACAGGCCCAGTAAAGGCACTGCTGGATCAAAGGATATACACAGTAGGATTTTTTTTTTATGAGAAAATTGTCTTAAAGGCTCATTTCATGAGTCTTGACTCAGCCAGATCATCTAAGCCATTCTTAAAATCTAAACACATTGTATACCTCAAAGGTCTCAGTTTGTACTTGCAAGATACAGTCATCTTTTCAAATTTGGATATATTTGCAAACTTGTTTCTTAGTTATTCAAAATGATGTAATCATGCATTAAACTGAAAGCTCCTTGAGGACAGGATCTGTCTTTTGTCTCTTTTTATATCCCCAGCTTTTATCATTCTATCTGTTCCATACCAAGTGCTTAATAAATATTGATTAATTGATTGATGCTCTGTTCTGGGGTATTTGATGTTTCCCAGACTTGACATTATATTTTTTATCTCTATAATTTTGTGCAAACTATCTCCTATGTTTATGATGTATTCACTCCTCATTTAGACATTTTAAAAGAAAGTTTCATTGGAAGGAAAGAACACTTAATTAATACAGAACAGTGAAAAGACACCTACTCCAGAGTCAGAAGAATTGGTTTTAAATTCTTTGTCTGGTGCTAACTATCAATGTGATCTTGGGCAAATGCCTTAACCATTCTAGTCTTCAGCTTAATCATCTGTAAAATTAAGGGGATAGGTTAGATAGGTAGTCTCTGAGGTCCCTTCAAACTCTAGGTCCTGTGATCATAAGCAATTTGTAGGAATATTTTAATTTTTATTCTCTTGACTATTAAGGCCTTCTCCCTCTTCAAATTATACTTATCACACCTATAGATAACAGGCTGCTTTTTAAAAACCTCTGCATTCTCAGAATCTGGTAGACTACCTTGCTCACAGTAGGTACTTAATAAATGCCTGCTAAATGAGATAATTTTGGATTAGTTAAGCACAACAAAGAGGAAACAACAGAGGAGGTGAGGAACTCGGGCAAAGAGATCACAGATTTTATGAAATATGAATCTAGTGCACCAGCTGGTGAGAAGCTAGGGGAAAATCTAAAAATATGTTCGAGGAGCTTTTTAAATAGCATAAGGCAAGACATGGGAACGCAAATGTACCAACAAATTGCTTAAGTGTCCCAGTCTAATCAGTCTGAAATTATACATTAAGGGAAAGATGAATAATGTGTAGTAGCATGGCAGACAGAAGCCCTGGATTTGACATTAATATTCTTTGGACAAATCATATCACCTTGTCAGCTTTAGTTTTTTCATAACTAAAATGAGGATGAGGGTAACTGTAGCAATTCAAATGTTGGTGGGAGTATCAAATAGTAATAATAATCATAACAAACCTTTAAATAATACTTTCAGTTTTATGAAGCATTCTACAAATATTGTCTCTCATTTGATTTTTATAATAACTTTATGAGACAAATACTGTCATTATCTCCCTTTTATATATAAGGAAATGAAAGCAGAGAGATTAAGTGACTTATCCAAGGTCACATAGCTAATAAGTATCTGAGACAATGTAAGAATTTAGGTCTTACAGTATCCACTATGAGGTGATATCTATAAAGCTTTTTTGTAGCTGTGAAGTATTTTACATACTTCACAGCATATGGGCTACCATTATTATTATCTTGTAATAGAGAAAATATTATGTCAGACACACTACCTCTATTTAATAAACTCTACCCTTTATAAGCTTTAGAGTCAAATATAAGATCCTCTGTTTGACATTTAAAGCCCTTTCCATTACTCCTTTTTATATACTCAAAGATGCAGCCTGACTGGTTTTTTTTTTTTTACAAGTCTTCAGACATAACATTCCAACTCTCAGCCTTGTACCTTTTCATGAGGTTATCTTCCCCCACTCTCCACACCAGGAAAATATTCCTTTCTTACCTCTGCTTTTTGGTATCCCTGGTTCCTGTAAGACTCATCTCAAATGGATCTTGCCTGATGCTTTTTACCACAGCTGCTCATGCTTTCATCCTCCTGTCAAAGCTACCTGATATCTATTTTGTATGTTTGTGTGGTGTGTGTGTGTGTATGTGTGTGTGTGTGTGTGTGTGTGTGTGTGTGTGTGTGTGTGTGTGTGTGTGTGTGTAACCCTGCTAGAATATAAGCTCCTCATGGGCAGGGACTGTTTTATTTTTGACTTTGTATCTCTGGGTGCCTAACATAATGCATGTTACAAAATAGTCACTCAACAAATGTCCTAAGAATCCTAAATATATTTGCTCATCAGCTTAATGCTTAGTATGTTCAGTTATGAGTCATGCTCAGTTGGACATAGATTTCTTCAGCTCAAGGAAGAATAACAAAGTTTTCAAGCTATCCAGCATCAGATAGCTTCAGTTTCCATGCTGCTCTCCCCTACTGACCCTCCCCTGGCAAAAAGGATGTTGAATTCTTCCTCTTTCCCTTTCTTCTCCTAGTTTCTCTTTTATCAGGGTTTAATAACCTGGATGAACCAGGGGTGCCTAGCCAAGCTGATTATAGGCACAATCTGATTTAAATTGAAAAGTTCTTCACCTATTTTGGGGCCTCTTTATAACTTGGTTCAAATCTACCTGACCAATGTAATGAATGCCCTTCTCCTCCGCTCTTTCTATACCCTTACCCCAGAATCCAAACAAAGTTGATGACTTGCTGTTTCTGATTCTTGGCTTTTGCATGTGCCAGAGGATGATTACAGGTTTTTAGGTTGAAAGATATCACAGAGAACATCTAGTCCCATGACTTAATTTAACATTTGAGGAAACTGAGATGCAGAATAATAAAGAAGGTTTCTGAAATGAAGTCTTTTGTATTGCATTTTCTAAGGGCAAGAAAGTTGTAAGTCTACCCTGCTGAAAGTCTTGGGGAGAGGGCATGCAAAATTTTGGGGACTTTCTCAAAGTATTATTTAATGCTTCTTTCCTTTTTCAGAGACTGGCTTCTTTTATAATGGAAGTTCTCAGTCTTAGTGGATGGCAAATTATATTTGAGATGATAAATGGCTTTTTAGATTCATAGCAATTCTCGGCTTCTCTCCAGCTACTAATCAATCTCAATTTATTGCTTTTTATGATATAAACCAATACAGATAGTCTTCTGTTAATGTATTCTGGTTGTGTTATTTTGTATTTGATCTGTGGAACATCACTTACTTTTCTAAGGCTGATTACAGAAATGTGAGTTGAGCCTCTTCTCTGGAGGTTTAGGAACTTTATAATTTCCACATTTCCATCCACAGTAAATGTCAGCTTATAGATCATTCATTGTGTTTACCATGGTAAAGAAACAAACCCAATTCTCTCATCTATAAGGGCAGACAGAAGGATTCTCAGTCTTTCGTGTGTGACCTTGGACTAGGAATATAACTTATGAGTCTCAAGTTTCTCATCTTTAACTTCTCAAACACTTAAAATATATCTGGGATCTTTTCAAATACAGCAATTTCCCAAAATGATGCAGATCATAATCCACTTCTACCAAATGTATTTTGATATATCTATTGGTCATGTTCTTTCAGTTTGGCATGGAGGCTTGACCCAATTTGCTAAAGGCTTTCCTTCAGTTCTTCTAAAGTTTTGAAGATACCAATAGTATACAATAGAATTGGTTTAAACCTCATTCTCATCCCATTAACAATTCATCTTTTCCCCTCCATTTTCCATTTGTTTGAAGACATCTTTTGTTGTTTCTACTTTGTACTGATTCTCCTTGTGTATAATATGTGGCAACCTGCTCCTGCCCATATGAAAGCTGGGGGTCATAATTTTCATTTTCAAGTGAAATTATCTTTTATTATATCATGTTATGGAAATGCTTGTTTTAGTCCATAAATTAAGAATAAAATAAATAAATACTTGCCCTATATACTTCAAAAAGATGCTGTAAGGGAGGACCTGAGTTCAAATATGGCCTCAAACACTTAATACTTCCTAACTGTGTGACCCTGGGTAAGTCACTTAACCCCAATTGCCTCAGCAAAAAGAGAGAGAGAGAGAGAGAGAGAGAGAGAGAGAGAGAGAGAGAGAGAGAGAGAGAGAGAGATACCATATTTTGTAAACTGAAATGTGATATATAAGCAAAAGTTATTGCTGAGGATTCCATCTAAGCTTCTTTATCACTTGAATCCTGGAGGAATTTTTTCTCATTTCATAGTAGTAGATTAGATTTTCCAATGATACAGATTTTAGTATAAATTTTATTGCTTTGGTCAAGTGCAAAAAGCAGGCACAATTTTACATTTAGAGTTAAATTATAAAAGTATGATTTCCAAATATATGAAAATTATTATTCACAAGTCATTTTTAATAGGAATTATAAGACTGGTACAGATCTTAAGGAGCAAAATCTTAGAGATCCCCATAGGATTTAGAATTACAAGGGACTCCAGGCTAGAGATCATTTTATAGATTCCTTTTATAGATGAGAAAACTAAAGTTCAGAGCACCAAATGATTTGACCAAAATTACCCATTTAATAAATGATAGATCCAGAATTTAAAGCCAGATTTTTTTCTATATTATGCTGTTCCATACATGACTAAATCCCAGAAGTAACTTGCCTATTCTGGAATTTCTATTGGATGAGCCCTTGTTAGAATTACTCCAAGGAACTTCCAATATGGATCTGTATTTTTCTTTAAAAAACTATTTAATTCACTTTTTTTGGTTATACATGTACATTCATTTTTTTAAACATATTTCCATTTGAGTCATGTTGGGGAAGAAAATCAGAACAAAAGAGAAAAACCATGAGAAAGAAAAAAACAAAAAACAAAAGGAAAGAAGAAAATGGGAGAAAATAGAATTCTTCAATCTGTATTTTTTTGTTTTCCTGGTTCTGCTCAATTCTCTCAGCATCATCTCATGAAAATCTTCCCAGGCTTTTCTGAAATCAGACTGTTCATCATTTCTTATAGGCCAGTAGTATTCCATTACATTCATGTACCATAACTTACTCAGATATTCCCCAATTGATGGGCAGTAGATCTATATTATTCAAATATAATGAACTCTAAAATATCGTAATGCTGAGACACATATTCAGTCAGCATTTATTAAATATCTATTAATAAATAAGCAACTGTGAAAGACCCTGGGGATATAAAACCAAAAATCAAATCATCTCTGTTCTGAAAGGGAAATAATTCCTTTATTCCCCTAAGTAACCCCACTTTCACTTGAATTGGTAGACCAGAGTCCTGAAAGGACCCTTGCATCTGATTTATGGATATAATCATGAAGGTAACTGAAGTTTTCCAGTATTTTTTTCTCATATCTCTCCTACTCTAGTATGTTCCCTATTGAATATTAGCCGAATTATTAGTTTTTAGAAAGTGTGCTTGATAGCCAGACATAGTTTGGACAGTTGTTACAGAATTGATCCTTCATATTGAAAATGTGCTCTCCTCTTGTAAACATATAATCCCTGAAGAGTGTGAACTTGGAAGAGGGTGGCTAAATTGATAGTCTCCTTAGATGTAATTCTCTGCTGTTTTTGAGGATCAGTGCCTGGGTAGATTCTTGAAAAGCTGCCTCCCCTTAATATATCTTTCAGCTCAATTGCTGCTCCAGGGACACAGATAGATATTGTCAATAGACACTGCTACTGAGTCTCAGTTTCAGGGAGTCCTCTATTGGATCTTCCAAATTTCAGATGATTTCTTGGATGGGGTAGGGGAATGGAGGAGAGAAACTCCTTCCTTTCTCCCACATGTCCTCCCTCCTCCAAAGACAATTCCCTCTCAGAATTTCTTCATGGGTATGATGACGTCTAGATTTGGGACACCCAAATGAAATTGAGGTCTAGTGGCAGGTTTGGAATCCAGGGAGTCAAATAGAGCTCCCCTGCAATCTCTTTGTATTCGGTGCAAGGATAGGGAGTTAAATGCTGTCTAGTAGTAGCAGAAGAGTCCCCTGTAAAGGAATTTACAGGCCTGAAAACCTAGATTGATAAAAAAGGTTTATTATGGGGTTTGGGAGTAAGTTAGTGTAGTTAGTAAAAGGTTTTAGGAAAAGAGAAGAGGGCACTGGAAATATTATTCTAGTGGATAGAGACCCTTGGCATGCCAGGCATAAAGCTGGCATGTTTGGAACCTCTGCAAAGAGAGGACTCCAGCTTGGCTCTTTTATAATGAGAGATTTAGATAAGGAGCCGGTAGGTGGAGTCCCAAGTTGGCTCAGATCCAGTGGGGGCTGGGACTAGCCCAGATCTCCTATTGAAATTCAAAGGGGTGCTTTTGACCAGGATTTGTGAATCAAAGGTCCTAGTTTCTTGAATTGGTAATGCATCAGCTAGGAGGGGTTGGGAATCAGAAAGGAATAAATCAATCTGAAAGTACTAGTTTCTTAAAGGGACCACAACCCACTTCAGGTAGACTCATTCACCTTTGCATTCACTGCTATTGCAACTCAGAAGCAGCTTGCTGAGGTTATACAAAGTTATAGAGATAAGTCTGATTCAGCCAATGAATCTATTTTTTTCCCCAAATGATTTAAGATTGTCTCTGATATTTTCAAATTTATTTAGGACTTAAATCACACCTAGTTAATTTTTGATTGATTCAATCAAAATTGGCCTCTTATGATTACATTAAATATGTATAGATAAAGTAAATAGGTAGTGGTGATAGAATTAGAGGTGTAGTCACCATTTTGTTTGGGAATTAGGAAAAGCTTTGTAGGTGGATTCTAAGAGATGGGGATGCAGGTATAACAGGTTGATGGGATAACAGAATTAAATGGTATCTGGGTGTGGCAATGGATTGCTGTAAAGGCAAAAATATAGTTCTCTCTGGTTCTGTTAAGTCAGTTCTTTTATACTGTTCTGTCGCTGTCTTTTGCTTTCTTTCTGTCTGTCTCTGTTTCTGTTTTTGTCTATTCTCTCTCCTCTCTCCCTTTTCCACCCTTCTCTCTCCCTGTCTCTGTCTCTGTGTTTGTGTGTGTGTGTGTGTGTGTGTGTCTGTCTTTTTCTCTCTCCCCTTCCCTCCTTCTCTCCCCTTAAATAAGATTATCCAGAGCATTTGAAACTGCTCTTCCTCTTCCCAAACACCAAAATCTCTCTAATGTTGACAGTTTTCACATTTCACATATCAACAATTAAAACACTTTTATTGACAAGCTCACTGCAATAACATATCTTAGATGAAGTGATGCAGAACAGGATAGAATGGGTAGAAGGAGCAATTTTCATGGCTACTTCTATATAGTACCAAAATAACAAATCTGAATGGAAAAGAAAGTGGGTGAATTTTTGGTTGCTCTGCCTAACACCAAACAACTAGCTCAACAGACTCTGAAGGAGTTGCTTTTTATTGGGGGACTCTGCTAAAAGCACACTCTCTGACTCATCTATTTTTAGAGTGTTGGGAAGTGACTAGCTTCTTCTACTATGTGCTGTCATCTAAGAAGATGCTGAAAATATATAGAGAGAGCCCTCAGGCAAATATATAAAGTAAGTTTTGGTGTACTTTCACACTCCACTCCCCAACCCCATCCCTTTTTGTGCTGATCTTACTTTCTTTGTCATTTTGTCCCCCTTCGTTTTCTCTACTTCTCCTTACCAACTGGCAGGTGCCTAGACACTTTCTTGGAGCTTCCTAGTCTTGTAGAGATCCATATAATAGAAGTTTTTTTAGCCCCATAAGTAAGACTTTTTCTATTGCTCACCTTAACAAAACTAATCTGTTTATGTTCCCTCAGGACTTTACTGTTAGAAATCTTAGAACCTACTTCCAGAGAATCTGAGATGCATCATGATATAGAAGAAAGTGGGCCATAAAATCATGAAGACTTGGCTTCATGTCCTACTCTTAATTCTTATTGGCTGTGTGATGTTAGGAAGGTTACCTAACCTTCTCAGTATTTTAGGAAATTCTCTTAAGACTTCAAGTTGCAGAGAAGGTTCGGGTATGCTTTTGTAGAAATTTCCTTACCCTTCCCAATCTCTATCCTAGAGAATCTGTAAATGGCTTGCTAATGGTTTGATTCCCCTTATGCAGATAAAGAAATTGAGGCCTCAAGTAGGTAAGTGCTTTGACCAACATCTTATAGGTCTTATATATGAGTCAGTATTCAATTTCTGGTCCTTTGATGCCAAATCCAGTGCTCTTCCTAATGTACCATTTTGCTTATCTCTGTTACTTTAGGTGGCACATTAAGCAGAGTGCTGGACCTGGAGTTAGGAAGACTTACCTTCCTGATTTCAGATTTGGCCTCAGGCACTTACTAGCTGCATGATTCTGGGCAAGTCACTTAACCCTGTTTGCCTTAGCTTCCTAATCTGTAAAATGAGCTGGAGAAGGAAATGGCCCTATATTTGCCAAGAAAACCACAAATGGGATCATGAAGAATTAGACATGTCTGAAAAACAACTCAACAACAACAACAATGCAATTGCATTTTAATGGTGGCTTCATGTCAGCTGTGTTCCAACTCAAATGAATAAATTGACAGGGTAGTATTGTTATACATGACCTCATACATAAAAAGTAATGAAAATTTAGGCTACATTAAGTGGAGAGAGAATGTCCATGTCTGTGGGATTATCTAGAGCTATGGCATGTTCTATTCCAAACAGATGACATCTAAATTATTCAGTACTGGGGACCATTTTTTAGAAAGAACATTGATAAACTTAAGAATTTCCAGAGGTTGGTGACCAAGTTGACTAAAGGCTTTAATATTATGCCATATAAGGCACAATTGAGATTCTAGGAATATTTAGCTTGAAGATAAAATGACCTGGAGGGAGATTGGGCATAGTAGTTGTTTCTAAATGTAATGTTCAGCCCTTTTGAAGCTTATTACTAAGCTAAGTTCCTGCTAGAATTCTAATAGAAATTGTTACTCTAAGAGTTTTTCTGAACTATTTGGCTCATAATTCTGAGGCAAAGAATGGCTTCTTTCACCTAGTCAAAACTCAATCTGGGAGGGGAGGAAAACCTAAGATATCTTAGGAAGTTTGATAGATGTCACAATAGATGTGAATCCAAAAGGATATGAGAAAGGAGAAAGGAGCAAAATGACATATTTGAAGCTGCTCAACTATGTTTGAAAATGGGAGTGTTAGATATTATGATTTTCATTGCAAGGCAAATCCAGTTGGACAAAGAAGCAGACTGGAAGCAGAGAAGTCACTTAGGAAATCAATTAGTTTCTTAATACATAATGCTCAATGCAGTTTTAATAGGCATAGCTTAGATAAACTCAGCTTACAATGGAAACATCTATTTAACATGGAAGCTACATTTATCAATAAGCATTTTTAGATAGCTTCCAGGAAAGAAAGAAAACACTCAAGTTTATTGCTCCAGAATTTTAAGCTACCCTGAGCACATGTGCTTTTCCTCACTCTTGTGTTTCCTTGACAGCTTACTATGAGAGTGTGCTCATTCTCTCTAACAAATATCTAATAAAATGGTGGGGGAGTTTAGCCTTGATTTATGTGTAGATTGTGATATATGTATTTTTCATGTATTTGTTTTTAACGTACAAGTACTTGCAATATTATTATTAGCAGCAATAATAATTTCTCTTGATTTATTGATAAGTGAATGATTATGCTTAGGTTTTAAAAATATCATTATTGTGAATGGCTAGTTGTGGAAGTACATTGATGGGAGCTCAAGAGTTAGAGTGTTAAATATGACAATTGTTTTTCTCTCAACAGGATCACTCCTAGGACTCTGAAAAAATTTGAGTATAATCCTCTCTTGGACCCTAGAGCTGCATATGAGAGCAGTTTAGAATGAGTGACTCACCCTAAATTAAGTAGATATTTCTATCCATATGCATGGGAGGGGTGAATAGTTGGAATGGTCATTCCACTTACCATTACAAAAGTATTGGAAGAGCTGTTGTGAGGAAAAGAAATTAAACTTGCTCTACATGGTCTCATAGAACAGAACAAGGAACAGTAGGATGAAATTGGTGACACATGTTTAGGTAAAGAGGCATTTCATAATTGTCGCTATTCAAAAGTGCAATGCACTACTTTAGAAGAGAAAGAGGAAGCTCTCCTCATTGGATGCTGGAAGATGTTGTAAAAATAATTTCTGATCAAATACCTTTGAAGTCTGAGCTTTTATGGAAATCAGAGGTTCCATTATTGTGTGAATTTCAAGCTCAGTGGTATACTGGTAGAGAGAAATTCTGGGGTGTGAGAAGGAATTTTTAGCTTCCCTAAAACCACTATATAAATTCAGCCATGTGTATGGACCATTCCTAAATAGCAGAAAAACTGAATCTCTGAGCAACATTTCTCATTTTTTTTTTTATTATATATATATATATATATATATATATATTTTATAATATTATCCCTTGTATTCATTTTTCCAATTTACCCCCCCTCCCTCTATTCCCTCCCCCCCGACGACAGGCAATACCATACATTTTACATGTGTTACAATATAGTCTAGGTACAATACATGTGTGCGAATATCACTTTCTTGTTGCACAATAAACATTAGAATCCGAAGGTACATGCAACCTGGGCAGACAGATATTAGTGCTAACAATTTTCATTCCCCTCCCAGTGTTTCTTCTCTGGGTGCAGCTACCTCTGTCCATCATTGATCAACTGGAAGTGAGTTGGATCTTCTTTATGTTGAAGATTTCCACTTCCATCAGAATACATCCTCATACAGCATTGTTGTTGAAGTGTACAGTGATCTTCTGGTTCTGCTCATTTCACTCAGCATCAGTTGATTTAAGTCTCTCCAGGCCTCTCTATATTCCTCCTGCTGGTCATTTCTTACCGAGCAATAATATTCCATAACCTTCATATACCACAATTTACCCAACCATTCTCCAACTGATGGACATCCATTCATCCTCCAGTTTCTAGCTACAACAAAAAGATCCGCCACAAACATTTTGGCACATATATGTCTCTTTCCGCTCTTTAGTATTTCTTTGGGATATAATCCCAGTAATAGCACTGCTGGGTCAAAGGGTATGCACAGTTTGATAACTTTTTGGGCATAATTCCAGATTGCTCTCCAGAATGGCTGGATTCTTTCACAACTCCACCAGCAATGTATTAGTGTCCCAGTTTCCCCACAGCCCCTCCAACATTCATCGTTATTTGTTCCTGTCATCTTAGCCAATCTGACAGGTATGTAGTGGTATCTCAGAGTGGTCTTAATTTGCATTTCTCTGATCAGTAGTGATTTGGAACACTCTTTCATGTGAGTGGATATAGTTTCAATTTCTTCCTCTGAGAATTGTCTGTTCATATCCTTTGACCATTTATCAATTGGAGAATGGTTTGGTTTCTTATAAATTTGGGTCAGTTCTCTATATATTTTGGAAATGAGACCTTTGTCAGAACCTTTGTTTTTAAAAATATTTTCCCAATTTGTTACTTCCCTTCTAATCTTGTTTGCATTAGTATTATTTGTACAGAAACTTTTTAGTTTGATGTAATCAAAATCTTCTATTTTGTGATCAATAATGATCTCTAGTTCTCCTCTGGTCATAAATTCCTTCCTCCTCCACAAGTCTGAGAGGTAGATTATCCTCTGTTCCTCTAATCTATTTATTATCTCCCTCTTTATGCCTAAATCATGGACCCATTTTGATCTTATCTTGGTATATGGTGTTAAGTGTGGATCCATATCTAATTTCTGCCATACTAATTTCCAGTTTTCCCAACAGTTTTTTCCGAATAATGAATTTTTATCCCTAATGTTGGAATCTTTGGGTTTGTCAAAGATTAGATTGCTATAGATGTACCCTTTTTTGTCCTTTGTATCTAATCTGTTCCACTGATCTACCGGTCTATTTCTTAGCCAATACCAAATGGTTTTGGTGACTGCTGCTATATAATATAGCTTTAGATCAGGTACACTTAGACCACCTTCCTCTGAGTTTTTTTTCATTAGTTCCCTTGCAATTCTTGACCTTTTATTCTTCCATATGAATTTTGTTGTTATTTTTTCTAGGTCATTGAAATAGTTTCTTGGGAGTCTGATTGGTATAGCACTAAATAAATAGATTAGTTTGGGGAGTATTGTCATCTTTATTATATTCGCTCGGCCTATCCAAGAGCACTGAATGTCTTTCCAATTATTTAAATCTGATTTTATTTTTGTGGCAAGTGTTTTGTAATTTTTCTCATATAATTCCTGACTTTTCTTTGGTAGATGGATTCCCAAATATTTTATACTCTCAACATTTGTTTGGAATGGAATTTCTCTTTGTATCTCTTGCTGTTGCATTTTGTTAGTGATATATAAAAATGCCGAGGATTTATGTGGATTTATTTTGTATCCTGCCACTTTGCTGAAATTTTGAATTATTTCTAGTAGCTTTTTAGCAGAGTCTTTGGGGTTCTCTAAGTATACCATCATGTCATCTGCAAAGAGTGATAGTTTGATTTCCTCATTTCCTACTCTAATTCCTTGAATCTCTTTCTCGGCTCTTATTGCCGAGGCTAGCGTTTCTAGTACTATATTGAATAGTAATGGTGATAGTGGGCAACCTTGTTTCACTCCTGATCTTACTGGGAAAGGTTGCAGTTTATTTCTATTGCATATTATGCTTACTGACGGTCTTAAATATATACTCCTGATTATTCTAAGGAATAATCCATTTATTCCTATACTCTCAAGAGTTTTTAGTAGGAATGGATGTTGGATTTTGTCAAATGCTTTTTCTGCATCTATTGAGATGATCATATGGTTCTTATTAATTTGATTATTAATATGGTCAATTATATTAATAGTTTTCCTAATATTAAACCAGCCCTGCATTCCTGGAATAAATCCTACTTGATCATAGTGTATTATCTTGGAGATGATTTTCTGAAGTCTTTTTGCTAATATCTTATTTAAGATTTTAGCATCAATATTCATTAAGGAGATTGGTCTATAATTTTCTTTCTCAGTTTTCGATCTACCAGGTTTAGGTATCAGTACCATGTCTGTGTCATAAAAGGAGTTTGGTAGGACTCCTTCATCCCCTATTTTTTCAAATAATTTATATAACATTGGGGCTAATTGTTCTTTAAATGTTTGGTAGAATTCACATGTGAATCCATCTGGCCCTGGGGATTTTTTCCTGGGGAGTTGATTAATAGCTTGTTCTATTTCTTTTTCTGAAATGGGACTATTTAAGCAATTTATCTCCTCCTCTGTTAATCTAGGGAGCCTATATTTTTGGAGAAAGTCATCCATTTCACTTAAGTTATCAAATTTATTGGCATAAAGTTGGGCAAAGTAACTCCTTATTATTTCTCTAATTTCCTCTTCATTGGTGGAAAGATCCCCCTTTTCATTTGTAAGACTATCAATTTGATTTTCCTCTTTCTTTTTTTTGATCAAATTTACCAAAGGTTTATCTATTTTATTGGCTTTTTCATAAAACCAACTCTTGGTTTTATTTATTAATTCAATAGTTTTTTTACTTTCAATTTTATTGATTTCTCCTTTTAATTTTTGTATTTCGAGTTTAATTTTTGGTTGGGGGTTTATAATTTGGTCTTTTTCTAGCCTTTTAAGTTGTAAGCCCAATTCGTTAATCTTCTCTTTCTCAATTTTCTTCAAATAAGCCTCTAAAGATATAAAATTTCCCCTTATTACTGCTTTAGCTGCATCCCAAAGATTTTGATATGATGTCTCATCATTATCATTATCTTGGGTGAAATTGTTAATTGTTTCTATAATTTGCTCTTTCACCCAGTCATTCTTTAAGATGAGGTTATTCAGTTTCCAATTACTTTTTGGTCTATTTACCCCTAACTTTTTACTGAATGTAGCTTTTATTGCATTGTGATCTGAGAAGAAGGCATTTATTATTTCTGCCTTCCTACATTTAATTTTGAGATCTTTATGTCCTAATATATGGTCAATTTTTGTATAGGATCCATGAACTGCTGAGAAGAAAGTATATTCCTTCCTATTGCCATTCAGTTTTCTCCAAAGGTCTATCATACCTAGTTTTTCTAATGTTCTATTTACTTTTTTAATTTCTTTCTTGTTTGTTTTGTGGTTTGATTTGTCTAAATCTGAGAGTGCAAGGTTGAGATCTCCCACTATTATAGTTTTACTGTCTATTTCTTCTTGCAGTTCTCTTAACTTTTCCTTTAGAAAGTTAGATGCTATACCACTTGGTGCATATATGTTTAGTATTGATATGGCTTCATTATTTATGCTACCTTTCAGCAGGATATAGTTTCCTTCCTTATCTTTTTTAACGAGATCTACTTCTGCTTTTGCTTGATCTGAGATAAGGATAGCTACCCCTGCTTTTTTGGCTTTACCTGAAGCATAATAAGCTCTGTTCCAACCTTTTACCTTTACTCTGTATGTATCTCCCTGCTTTAAGTGTGTTTCCTGTAGACAACATATTGTGGGGTTCTGCTTTTTGATCCAATCTGCTATCCGTCTCCGTTTGATGGGATCGTTCATCCCATTTACATTTACAGTTAAAATTACTAATTCTGTATTTCCTGCCATCGTATTATCCCCAGATTATACTTTTTTCCCTTGACCCCCCTGATCCCCCTCCCCGATATTTAATTTACAGACCCCCCTTGTGACGCGCAACCCTCCCTCTTTTTTTTTTTTTTTTTTTTTTTTTTAGGATCCCTCCCCCCTCCCTCCAAGTCCCTTCACTTGTTCTCCTTTTCCTTTCCCCTTTTCCTCTCCCCCCTTTTAATGAGGTGAGAGAAAATTCTCTGAAAAACAAATATGTTAATTATTTACTCTTTGAGCCTCTTCTGATGAGAGTAAGATTCACACAATGATTCTCCCCCTCACTAAGTTCCCTCAGATATGGTGTATTTTCTATGTCTCTTCCTGGGATGTAGTTTCCCTCTTTTTATCACTCCTTCCCCTTTTTCTGAACCGACCTCCTTCCCTTTACCACACTCCCCTTTTTTTCTTTTATATCAGTAAAATCAAATTATCCTTGAGTATTTTTTATATACCCACAACAGAGTTACAGTTCTCAAGGGTTCTGTGTACCTTTTTCTGTTTCTCTTCAGTCTTGTGGATGTAGATCAAATTTTTTGTTTAAGTCTGGTTTTTTTCTTAGAAACATATAGAATTCCTCTGTTTCATTGAATGACCATCTTCTTCCATGGAAAAAGATGCTAAACTTAGCTGGGTAGTTCATTCTTGGTTGCAGTCCTTGATCTTTTGCCTTTCGGAATATCAGGTTCCAGGCCCTTCTATCTTTTAATGTGGAGGCAGCCAGATCTTGGGTGACCCTTATTGTGGCACCTTGGTATTTAAATTGTTTTTTTCTAGCTGCTTGCAGGATTTTCTCCTTTGTGTGGTAATTCTGCAGCTTAGCCACAATATTCCGTGGTGTTCTTTTTTTAGGGTCTATTTCAGAAGGAGTTCGATGAATTCTTTCCACATCTACTTTCCCTTCTGTTTCTATTATCTCTGGACAGTTCTCTTTGATAATTTCCTGTAAAATAGAATCTAGGCTCTTTTTTTGGTCATAGTTTTCGGGAAGTCCAATAATCCGCAGATTATCTCTCCTAGATCTATTTTCCAGGTCTATAGATTTTCCCAGTAAGTATTTGACGTTGTTCTCCAGCTTCTCATTTTTTTTGTTTTGTTTGACTGATTCTTGGGTTCTCTGTGAATCATTCATTTCTATTTGTTCCATCCTGACTTTTAAGGAGTTATTTTCTTCTTTCACAGTTTTTAGTTCTTTTTGTAAATGCCCAATTTCGTTTTTAAGTGAATTATTTTGCTCTATTGAGTTTTTTTCCATTTCCCTAATTTTTTTTTTTTGAGAATTATTTTCTTTTTCCAATTCAGAAATTCTATTTTCTTGAGACTTTTTTATCTTTTCCAATTCAGAAATCCTACTTTCCTGTGTTTTTTTAACCTTTTCTAATTCACTAATTTTGTTTCCCTGCATCTCCTGTGAATTCTTTATTTTTTCCAACTCCAATTTCAGGACATTATTATTCTCTATCATAACTTCCCTTTCTTTTCCCCATTTTTCTTCGATCTCCCTCAATTTCTTAAGAGCTTCTTCTAGGAGAGAGTTATGTGATGGGGGGCAGGAATCGTTCCCCTTTAGGTTGTTATCTGATTCTCTGCTGTCAACTTCCTCGGGGTTGGACACCCGCTCTTTCTCTGTATAGAAGGAATCTATAGTTTTTCTAGCTTTTTTGCTCATACTTAAAAAAAATCTTTTGGGGTCTGTCTCTGGGGTAGGAAATTATTTACTTCTTTACCAGCTTCCTCCCAGACCGGATGGATGCAGCGGCCCCTGCGCCTGCGCTAAGAGAGAGCTCTGGGAGAGAGTTCCCCACCCCCTCCCTGGAGGTGCCTCAGAGGTGATTAGCACTGCTGTGCTTTGAGGGCGTAGAATAGTGAAGACAGCAAGAAGCTCAGCCTATGTGTCCGGGTGGGGAGTGGGTGTCTGCAGCAGGTGACGTAAGAAGCCCCTGCGCTCAAACTGGAAGTGTCTGCCAGAAACCGCGGTCCCTAGTTCAAAGGTTCCGCTTCTCTGGGACTTCCTGGAGCTGAGTTCCACTCCCTCCAGCTAAGCTAGGCAGTGTGTGTTGCCTTGGGCCGTATCCACCCACTTGTCAGTCTCTTAACTATTCTCAGGAGGTAGCTGAGGCCACACCCCCTGGTGCCTGAGTCACCCCCAGGGTCCGGGGAAAATCTAATCTGAGTTTTAAAATATTTTGGCTTTCTCTTCTGAACTGCTAAATAATTAGCAGAGAAGAGCTAACAGCCTGTGCCAGATTCCTTTACCTCAGTGGCTTCTCTGATCCCAGAGCCCCTCCCAGCGCAATGGGCGCAGTGTGCCCCTACCCCACCGTCTGTGCTGGTCTTTCTTATTCCTCCCCTGAGAACTGACCTTCTCTATTGAAACTCCAGATTCTCTTCAGCTGGTAAGTCGTGCTTCCAGTCCTTGTGGTATCTATCAGTCCTGAGCTAATTTTGAGACTTAATTTATCTAATTGGTTGTGAGGGAGTGAGGACGTTCACTGAGTCGTGTGTTTCCTCTCCGCCATCTTGGCTCCGCCCCCCGCCATCTTGGCTCCGCCCCAACATTTCTCATTTTTATAAGTTATTGCGAACAGAGGATCAGAGTTGTGTGTGTGTGTGTGTGTATGTATATACACTCACACATTGGTCCATATAGTTGTATGCATTATTTAGCAAGGTTTCTTTTTATTATTTCTTATCCTTACTTGCATTATTATTTTCTTATTCATATTGTTATTTACTTTATTCTTGCTTAGAATGTGTTATATGGATGCCTACAATTTAGAATACAGATCTATTTATTTTGGCAGCTTTTCATTTTCGTTTCTTTTAAAGAAAATCTCTCAAAGATGTTTTGTCAGAAAAAATTTAAAAGCACCTTTCCAAACATTTAAGTTGTATGTATATGCATATACATTTATGCTCATATTTGATCCTTCTCTTAATTCCTCCCTGTACTTCCCTCCCGCCATATCCCCCTCATCTCCATTTACACTTGTTAACTCATTTGGCCAGCAAAACAACCCTGAGAGATAAATACTATTATCATTCCCATTTTATACATGAAGAAACCAACCACTAAGAGACTGAGATATTTGAGCACATGCACATTCAAATAAGAAATGATGAAGGGAATGGTTTCAGAAAAATCTGGGAAAATTTGAACTGATGTAGAGTAGAGTGAGAAGGACCAGGATAATTCATAATTTATCAAAACAAACAATTTTGAAAGACTTAGAAAAACATCAGATGTGATGCCAGAAAATAGATGATGAAGGTGATTGCTTGCCTTTTATGGGAATTTTGTTTGATTGATTATGTATTTTTATATGAGTTTTTATTTTATTTTATTTTCAGTTTGGAGGAAATGAAAAAGAGTAAAAATAAATGTCAATTAAAATTTAAAATAAGCTGAACAAATAAAAGATGAAGATGATTTTATTTACTTGTAGTTCATAGAAAAGACCTAGTTTCTAGTTGCTTCCAAATTTAATATGCATCAACAACAGTTAAAACAATTAATGGAATTTTTGACTATACAAACTTTATTGAATGGTTAAACTGTTATGCAGCACCAAGATTTTTGGGATCTATCTATCTATCTATCTATCTATCTATCTATCTATCCATGTATAGTGTTCAAATTAAAGAAGGTTACACTGCTATCATTCACTTCCTGGTCATACTATACTTGGAAGAGTGGGTTCAGTTCTGAGCTCCATAGTTTAAAAAGAAAATTGTTAAAGCGAAGAAAATTCAAAATGGTGAGAACATTTGGAAGCATGATAAATAAGGATCAATTGAAGAAAATGGGTGTATAAACTACAGAAGAAGAAATGTGGTAGTGTGAAGACATGATAGTTTTCAAACATTTAAAGAACTGTCGTGAGAGAAGAATTATCCTTTTTTTCTCTTTGGTTCTAGAGGTCAGAATTAGAACCAATAAATAGAAATTATAGCAAGACAGATTTCATGCAAAATAAAGATGAACTTCATGACAATTAAAGCTATCCAATAATAGAGTAAGTTTGTCATTGTGAGAGTATGAATTTAATAGTAGTTGAGAATTATATAGCACTTTGAGGTTTAAAAAGTGTTTTAAATAATTATTTCATTTGATTTTCACAACTCTGTATGTGTATGTGTATATGTATGTGTGTGTGTATGTACTATTTGTGTTATTAGCATATTTATTCAATCAATAATCAATCAATCAACCAATAGGCATTTATTGAGCACTGAGTACTATTCTTACTGCAGGGCATACCAATATAGAAACAAAATAATCCCTGTTCTCAAGAAGTTTATATCCTAATGGAAGAGACAATATATAACATAGGGATCAAAAAGACACATACAAATTAAATTAAATGTAACCCTGAAGGGCTAATTAGTTAGTTGCTCAGAGAACTAGGACTGGCTTTCCAAAAATAATAGCAGCTGAATCTCAAAGAAATACAGGGAGAGCCTTGGGGAAAAAAAAAAAAAAAACACACAACACAAGAAATGGGATATGAATTATTGTAAGGCACGACAAATAGACAAATAGGCTGAATGACAGAGAAGTTGGAGTGGAATAATGTGTAACTAGATTGGCAAGAAAGGAAGAGACACCCAAGTTGTAAAGAGCTTTAAATGGCATGCCCCAACTTTCTAGAGTACTCCCTTTCTACTGAGAAATTGTGAATTCCACCAAGGAACTTATAAAACCCCTTTCCTTGCTAACTACATACTCTCAAATTTGTAACAAATCCAGTGCCTTTGTCATCTGGTTAGCAATTATTTCCACCATTTCTTAGGATCTTATCAGCCTATTCAGCATACAAATTGGGGTTCCATACCTCCAACTCTCATCTGGAGTCCATCTATTACCCCAACCATTTGTGTCCCTAGTAATTAGAGTAGGTAATCTTTTACAAATAAAAATGTTTATCATGAAAGTCAGCAATAACAAAAATGCTGAAAGAAACAGATATATTCATCTAGCAATAGATAGATGACTAGGCCAAATACTTATTTGGGATATAATGACAACATATTTTCAGATAGAAAACTGCAAAATCCTAGATCTATTGAATACTTGCCCTGATTATAACATATTGCTATAAGAGGAAAAAGCAGAGACATGATTATAATAAAAAAACTGGTCCTTCAGGTCTCAGCCTGAGAGCACATACATGACAGGATAAATCATCCTTAACTCATTTTAGCAATTCCACCTTTTAGCCAGACTCAGGAATAATCAGGTGGGTTCTTATTCAAAGGAACACCACGGGGAAACTGAGTCAAAGGGTCTCACCCTAAGCAGAGGCCAAAGAGGTTAACCAAAGTTGTCCTTCCAACTTTTGCCCAGATACTAACCTCCACTTGTGACAGTTCAGGATCACATTCCTCTGAGTAGCTTGTGGCATATTCTTTTCAGAGGATGGATTATTGGCTTGATGATCCATCAGATAATCATATCTGAATTCAAAACTCCAAATAATATCAGCTACAGTTTCAAGAGATTTTAATCTCAAAAAAAAATCTCATTAATCAAAGCTTCAGATGAATCTAGCTGTCAAGGATCACATATCCTAAATAGGTATTGACTATGATCTCACATTGATAACAGTAAGAGATTCCTCCTAGAAAGTTCACAGCTTAATGTCATATCTAAGTAAGTGGGTTTTAAATTCAACATTAAACAAATCATTTTACTTCAAGGTGCTCAATAACCACTCTATATCAAAGCCATGTTCAAAAGGACAAAGCCACCACTGTTCTTAGAATCTCCATAAACAATGGAAATAGCATTGCTGTATTGTCATTGTATTATATTGTTATATTATCATTTTTTAAATGACACAATACAATCAATTAAAATTCACATAGAATATCGAATGTTCTAATTTTACATTAAATACCAAATCAGAATTAACATTAATAATTTCTTCATCCTAAAATGTGTTAATTCGACTTTCTCCAATTGAGGAGTCCCTATAAACTTATTTGGAAATATAACAGGTCCAACACCAATATTATTAAAATTTCTCTAAGCACAATTAATCTTCCCTCCTACCAAAGCACCTAATTGCAAAGTCAATTTTAGAGGTTATAAATTGTCCTTAACAGATCATTCTTGAGGTTCCTCCACAAGTTCTTTAAGTCTGGTATTCTCAGCCTCCAGACTGCAGTCTCAATCATCTGTACTATCTGGTAAGATCCTTCCATTCTACTTCTTTCAGTATTTAGTAAATGCCCATTTCCCCTACAAATTGCAAACTCCAAAGATTCAGCAATCCTTGTTTCCTAAGGGCTAAAAAGGGATGAGGACACTGCCAGTATATAGTTTCTTAAAAACTTATACTTTGTTTCAAAAGAGTTTCTTCCCCCCCCCCATTTTTTTCCCTCCCAAATAAAAGTAAACAGCATCTCTTATGGTAAAAGTTCCCGGTCATGTCTGGAAATAGTTGTAATTCTTTAACAAAGTAATAGGCAAACATTTGGTTCAAGGCAATTTAGTCTCTAACATCAATCTGATTCATTCTTCTCACTTTCCCTGATGAGGGCAGATGTTCAGGTGTATGGAATTGCCACTTAATATGCAATCCCTCCCCATTATTTCTTATAAAACCTTAAAAATAAAATATGTTCCTTTGTCAGATTCAATAGTCTCTACCAATCTGTACTTAGGTACAATTTGTTCCAATGTTATTTTTCTAACCCCCCTTAAAAGCAACAGAGCCCAGGGGAAAGCTTCTGCCCATCCCCATTTGTGTAATTTCATTAAAACCTAAATATTTTGGAGCCAGGATCAGTCCCTCCACAGGGATATCTTCTCAATATATTTTCATTTATCTTTAGATATATTATACGCTTTTCAGATATAATTTGTTCTGCAATTACACATATCCTTATACACCAAATTTTCTTGCTTTTACTTCTTTGTTAGAGGAAAAAAGCAAGATTAATCTTAAGATTTAGAATGTAGTGTAATATCTAAATAACTTTGGGCCAAATTTCATAAAATTTATACCACTTACCCAGCTGAGCTGATAAAATGTCAAAGCACACTTATACAATTTTTATAAATTGCTCAATATGCAATTTAGAAAACAACATAGTAGCTTAAATATATTTTACATAGGAAATATAGATGTGAGTTAGCAGAGAACAAAAATATTTTTTAACTTAAAAATCAAATCAAATACAAATTTAAATTCCTAGTAACAAATAATACTTCAATATCAATGCACACATATTTCTAAAATCTTATACCAGAAAAAAAAGTTCACAATTTTAGCATGTACTAGTTAATAGTAATTATCTCATACAATTCCCTAATCAGAATTCCACATTAAACACACACAGCTCCAAAATTTAAGATGGCAGAAAACTGCCCTTTGAAGTTCATCCACAGGGCTTTAAAAAATTGGCAGACTTTAGGACCCTAGGAAAGAGGGCCAGAGAAATTTGGATCCAGGTGTTCAGCTATAGGTGTATGGCTCAGAAATTAGTCCATCCTCCATGCCAGAAATGATTGGGGAATTGGTTGTCAAAGATGGAGGAGCACCTAGTGCAAACCCCAGAAGAATTCAGGCCAGCTAGGGACATTGCCTTAGCCAGGATAGATTCCATAAACCTGAGAAGTTTGGAAAATCCCAGAGAGGGTGGGGTTTTTTCCCCTTCTGCAGTTATTTCTGTAAGCCTCAAGTTCTGGTCCTCAAAAGGTTTTTAATCATGTAAATTAGGCCTACTTAAGAGTAAACCAACTCAATTTAGCTGATACAGAGCCAAACAACTTAAAACTTAGTCTTCAAAACTCCCAGAATCTGCTCAAAAGTTTTTAACAATTCTATAACTTTAATGAACTATTTCTGCAGACCCAAATTGGTCAGTTCTACGTCCACAGAAATGTCAGGTTTTTTTTTTTTTGTTTGTTTGTTTGTTTGTTTTGATGTGGGAGTTAAAAATTTTCCCTATTTCAAAACTAGTCCTTTCTTTGTCTAGCTAAAAGCTGTTTGTATAAGTCCAATTATGTTCAAAACAAGAACTTTTTACATCCCAATAGCCAGGTATTTAGACAAAGCTCATACACACAAACCCAAACTGCTTTCTAAATCAATCAGGTTCTCTGTTCTTGGCCCCACCTTGGAGTGGAAAAAAAAAAAGAGGGAAGTTCTGGTGTTGGCTCTGGCTAGTATTGAAGACTCCTTTGAATTTACATCCAGGCATGGTGGGATGGACAGTTTCTCTAAGCCAGCAGGGCAACTGCCCAAACAAAACCACAGTGTTTTTCCATATATTTTGATACTTAATCCCAATTCTTCCTAAAGAGCTATTTTCCTGGGACATTAGATAGGTTTAGGGCCAGCTACTTTCTTTTTCCAACTTTCACAGTTTCTTATCCTCTCTATGGAGGACTTAGCCCATCTTACCAAAGGAAAATGATAGAATCCTTACAGATTCAAACCTCTTAGGATTTTCCCAATATCACAGGGAAATAGGAGCCTTTTATAGACTTTAAATGCTTAAATTCTCCCAATACCAATCCCAGTCACCCCGGCGGCTCACTAGTTGCTTGACAGAGGAAAGTCCTCTTACAGATAGTCTTTCTTTTCCCCCTCACCAGTTCTTGCTCATCGGGGTTGTGCTACACAATTTACTTGACTGACTTCAAACTTTTGTCAGATGGCTTCTCTCCTGGGCTAAATTAATCCTCTAATTTACTTCAACTTTTGCTTTCTCCAAATGTCTCTCTTTAAGAGTTTACCCAATTGGAGTGAGAGTTCCTGAGCAAAATTCAAGAACCACCAGAGAACTCTCTGAAGGGTGCCTGCCCAAGGATTCAGTAAAGAAGACACCCCTCATGAACAAGAAACAAGCCCCCAAAATGTGTGGGATAAAACAACCACATAAACAATCTCAGACTCTCAGAATACAAAGGGAGTTATTATAATTTCATGAGAAAGGGCATCTCCCAACAGATAACCAGAGAAGGTGTTAGTAAAGAAGTACAAAGCATAAACCGCAAAACACAAGATTAAATAGAACAGAAGCCCCCCCCCCCTTTGACCTTTTCTCTCATTGGTTGATAGAGTCCAGGCTTATCTTTTGAACATGGAAACCTATCCCAGAAATAAAATAATAAAATAATAAACTGCCTTTAAAAGAATGACTTAAATGCTAATTAAGAGTTGGTGCGAAACTTGAGGGGAACGTTCATTCAAGACAATCGAACACCCACAGCTTTTTAGCTATTACTCAACTTGTTATTGTAAATGTCTCAAGTGATAATTAAGGAACAGTTTAAGGCCATATTTCCATGAGAGGGTCATCACTAAGTTCATCCCACATATTCTCAAGCCTTTACTCCAAGGTCTCTAGTAAAGAAATGTCATTATTTAGCCCATTCTATTTTTGGAAAATTAGGGAAGGTGAGAAAATCAGTGCTGTAGTTCTTCATAATCATCAGACACAAGAACTTAACTGGATATCAACTTAGCCCAGGATCAGAACTGCAAATCCAACTACGTTGGTCTCCAAGGTCCCTGTCATCCTCTGTCTTCTTCTTTGTGCCCTTTAGAAACACCATTCTATCATTAATAAATTTTCTTTTGCATTAGAGTTTTTAGAATATTGGATAGAGTTTTAGATTTAGGTAGAGTTAGATTAGATTTAGAGTTCAAATTCAACTTTAGAAACTTGACTCTAAGCATTTAATCTCTCTCTGATTTAGGTTCTTCATCTGAAAAATGGGGATAGTAATAGTATCTATCTCTCAGAATTAATATGAAGATCAAATGAGATGATAACATTTCATAAATTTTAAAGCATTATATTAATTTTATTATTATCTTTTTTATGTTCAAGAAAGTCCAACTCCCTTAGAAGATACCATATCTCTGACCATCCTCTTCAGTAGAGGATGTATCTTCTCTCATATCTTCCAGAGCAAGAAAAGTAGACATACTTTTGTTCCTAACTAGTTGTTCTTAACTTCTACATGCATAGTTTTTCCTCTCTGCCACCCTCATTTAACAACTTGTCTCCACTGAGGCTCATTCCGTTCTTCTCTAGGAGCTATCCAGAGCTTGGCTGCTGCCATATAGAGCAAAGTTTCTTGAACTGTGGCTCATTATGCCATATGGGATTTTTAAAATGAATGTGGGGGTGGGGCTCACAAAATTATGATTTTTTTTATCAATAAGTATTTTATTTGTATACTAATTTTAAATGCTTACATACGGAGGGTCATATAAAAATTTCTCCTGTGAAAAGGAATTATGAGTTGAAAAAAGTTTAAAAAGCCCTAATATAGAGGATTTTAGATAAACTCTCTCTCCTTTCTTAAGTATATTACATGTAGTACCTTAGTCTTTCTTTCCTCCCCAAACCTCCCATTTAGATTGGAGTATCCAAATTTATGAGCCTCCTCATTTTCCACAAGGAAACTTTCACTTCACCTCAGTTACACATGGAAGGATGAGATCTTTGATCTCACTATCAACCATAACTTTTTTGATTGCCATGATCTAGAACTGGGGTTCATCCAGATACTTCACCTTCCCTCCCAAACTACTTTGTATTCATATATTATATATTATGAACATACATAGATAGATATAGTATATGTGTGTACATATACATAAACTTACATGCATATACATGTGTTTAACCTTCCTCATTGGAATGTAAATTCCTGGAGAACAGTTAACTGTCTGTTATTTCTCTGTATTCTTATCACTTACCACAGTGCTTGGCACATTGTAAGCACTAAATAAACTGATTGCCATATGCCAGAAACCTCGTGAAGCACTAAAGATACAAAGAAAATAATGAAAATAGCCCTTATTCACAAGATATCCTTAGAATCTAATAGGGGAAACAAAACAAATATATGTGCAAAATACAAGGCCCTCCTTTCCCTCCCATAAAATGGACACAATTAACTATCTCATATGGATGTTATGAAGAGCAGATGAAATCATTTATGTAAAGCAGTTTACAACCATTTTGGCAGGGAGTTTAAAATCATTGTTGCTAGGCAACAAAAGAATACCAATGCCATTTATTTTTTTTCTTGGGGAGAGAGTGAAGGCAGATAGGCTGATGTGACATCCTTTAGGCTCCTACTATTTGTAATGCTGCACTTGTATCTGAAACTGTCTAAAATCATTAACCAAATTTGATAAAATCAAATTCAATACATTAAGCATCTATCATGTGTATGATCAATGCTGTTCTAGTCACACATTTATGGATGGTTTCCAAGGTTCTGATCAACTAATGATAATGCAAAATTGTTTAGCTGTTTTAGCAAGCACCCTACCTTCATAAGTGATCTCTTCATTAAATTAGTGTTATCAAAGGATGAATTCATTTTAAAAGCTAACTCATACAGAAAGAATCATCTCACCATTACTAAACTTTTAATGAATGTACATTGATGATATAAATTACTATTCAATCTATGCAAAACCAACTTCTACTAATTTACAATGTATGAAGAATCAGGAGGCAGAAGATGGGTTACAAATGAGAACTCTGTAACTTACTAGCCATGGGATTTTGGGGAGCCTTAGTCTTCTTATCTTTAAAATAAGGTTGTTATTAATACCTGGATTACCTACTTCCCAAGAGCCTGCATCCTGTATCATACAAATTGCCTTTGCACCTGGGCTCAGTCTGCCTCTGAGACCTGCCAGCTGCATGGCCATAAATCACTTAATGTGTCCGTAGCTCTTAGGCAACTCTCTAAGACTAAAATATTCAGGAGAAAGATCTGCATTAGCAGAAGATCATTACAGCAATTACAACAATAAAAGTAAACATGAGATAGCTTGTTAAAATTTTCAAAGTGCTTTACATATGCGAACTCATTTAATATTTACTTGGCAGGTAAGTGCTATTAATATGCCTATTTTACCAGTTAGGGCAGGGAGGTTAAGTGACCTGTTTAGGGTTTTATAGCTTGCATGTGTCCTAGATAAGATTTGAACTTATTTCTTGATTCCAAGTCTGTCTGTTTATATCTACTCTGTCACCTGTTAATTACCTAAAAGATTGAAATTGAATATCCATGCAAAGAAACCTCTACCTGTTTAACAAGGCCATTAGGTATGTAGATTACATAAAATTATATAGGATTTATAAAACTTCAAATCCAATTGTTAATAAATCATCAATAAAATCTGGTTAATTGGGTCAGGGGATTTGTGGAGTTCACAGATTATTATTTTATAATGAAGGGACCAATGAATAAGTGATATCTTATAAGTGATATCAAGAACACTGTGAAAAAGGGAATGCAAATATAATTGTTCCCATTTTTACCACTGAGGTAGGTTAAATAGTTTGTCCAAAGTCATAATTATTAAGGATCAGAGGTGGCGCTAATGTGCCAGGTTCTGCTTCTGTATACAGTTCTCCCCTCTTCCATCACTGAGTGGAACATAGTTTAATCTTTCATGCCCCCATGATTCAGAAGGCAATCAGACTACTGCAATGTACTGATGGATGCCTGAGGGTGTTCAGTGTGATTGCCAGCTCTCACTGTTCCAGGCACTCACTGAGAAAGGTGCAGCAGTGTGGATGTCTACAAATTCCAGGAAGATGCCTTTTTTTGGGGAAAAAAAATTCTTGGCAGATGCTTATTTATCATTTCTTTCTTTTTTAAATAAAATATGCTGGTGATTTTACTTTTCAGGCTTATTTGGATTCAGATGAGTAAGAGTTTATCACAGAGATCAATGACGTAGTAAATTCTTGAGTCCAAGATTTATGATATGGGAATGTTAAATGTAACAAGAGCTTAGATTTATCTAAAACTTTATAATATGTTAACTTATTTGATTTTCATAAGAGCTAGGTAAACAAATTAGATGACCATTTCAAAGATTAGGAACCTAGGACAAGGGAGTGGGGTGGTTGAGTTTCCTAGAATCATGTGTCCAATAGGATTTTGTACATATTTGAAAATATATTAAGATGTTTGTATATTATGTATCATGTATATGTTTGCAGCATTAAAAACATTAAAAATAAGCAACCTTACCTTTATCTGTAGATGGTGAGGTCTTATAGAGCCTTTGTGGATGGCATTATATTGGTTATGTCCAATTCTAGTACATTAAGAAAAAAAATTAAATAAGACACATAGTTATAAAAAAAATATGTCTCAACTATCTACCTAAGAAAAAACAAAGATCAAAGAATTTGTATTGTCTAGTAGGTGCTTAATAAATTTTGCTTCTTCCATCCTCTCCATTATAATATCCAGTTGCATAAACAATGGATAAAATTAAACCCTTCAAAAAATTACCTCAAAAAAGGTAATAGATGATAATGAATATAACAAAACAGAATAGGCTTGTGTAGGAGGAGATGAACAGATGGGATTGTATTTGGGAAATTGTGTATTAATTTTAATGACTCTCAACTTTTCTCTGATAGACAGACCCAGTTTTTCCATTACCTTTTGAATTAAAAAATAATCCAGGGATGAATCTTATAACTAAGAGGGGTGGAGAGAATAAAATCTTACCAAAGCTAACAACAAATTAACTGAGCTTGAAGGTATATGTCATATTCCACACCTACCTACATTTTCTCTTTTTTTTTTTATCTTTTTATAATATCATATATTATTTATTTACCCAAAGCATTCAGTTTTTATTTGATTTTGTTTTTTTCCCATTAACATAGCTGTGTATATTATTTTACTCTTTATTCTTACCTCACTCTCTATCATGCTAATCTCAAGCTTTTCTGAATTCTTCATATTCATTATTTCTATAGTGCATTAATATTCCTGTTTTTTCATAAAACTTTTTGTAAAAATATTTTTTTCCCCAATCAATGGGCATCTACTTCATTTACAATTCTTTGCTACTTCAAAAGTACTTCTATGAATATTTTGGTATATATGAAACATTTCCTTCTGTATTTGATATATTTGAGGAATATGTCTAATAGTAAGATCTCTAGGTCAGTATGCATAAAAATTTTAGTCAGTATAATTCTAAATCAAAAAAACTTAAGTTTTAATGCTAATTCTCTTCTAATATTGTTATATGATTGTAAATCATGTGATAGCTATCATAATTTTAGTACAATCAAAATTGAGTCACAATGGCAATGAAGCAATAGATGATGGGTACAAATAGAAAATAATATTTTATAAATAGATAAGGAGTTATTTAAAAGATATTATCGAAAAGATCTGAGTGAAATAAGAGGCAGACCAACTATATATTATATGAGAAGTATAATGGATGAATACTTATATAAAGTCAAGAGACCTAAAAGGGCCCCATTACTCCTTCTCATTTTCTATTTGTGAAGAAGACATGGGGAGGAGTCACAAAATGGAGAGGTTGATTGGATTATGATTTTTATGGTTGGAGGGAGTGCATCCTATTGATAAGATCATAGATTTATTAGTGTTTTAAAGCATATCAACCCAATAAATTTTTTTAAAAATTAGAATGTTGAAAATTTGAAGCTAATTTATTTTATTACTTTTGAATTGAAAAATTATGAGACAAGGTTACTACATAATGATTAATTGTATAATATTGACTAAAATTCAAAACTGAATTAGATTTAATATATACAATATGTCATCATATGGCTGCATTTATATTTTCTAAAGATTTGTACTGATTATTTGCTTGAAGCAAATTGGTAGTGTGTGGAATGAAGAGATAAGGTGAAGAACTTACAAGAATATGTGAATTCTTTTTCTATATTTTATTTTCATTATTTCTGTGTTTCCCCTAACCCTGTATAATATGTGCAGGCCAATATTTACTTGAACTTTGGCCAGCTATGAACATATTTACTTAACCTGAGCTGATGACATTTATCAGTATTTGACATTTATTGATATTTATTCTATTAGCTTGATCACTGTCTGCTTAATTATCTGAAACCTGAAGACCTGATTTTCTATTTCTTAGAAATCAGGTGATTTTAGGGAAACAGAAACCTTCCATCCCAATCTCTCTGGATAGCAACAACCAATTAGATGTCTTCCCCTACTCTCAATGCTCTCTTACTTGTAATGTAATCTCTTGTATAAAATCTGTATCTTTAGTGCTTCTTTAGCCCTCCTACCACAAGCTTTCTCTTTTCCTTATCTCATGATGGGATGGCTCATCCTCCGGTGATTTAATAAACAACCTTTCTGCTTTCTACTGAGTGACTCTGAGTAGTCATTTTGGGTAACGGTCTTCTATATCCCACACAGTAGTAATAGAATAATGAGGGAGACACATCTTATAACAAGGTTGAGGAAAATAAAATATATGTGTAAAACAAGTGTACCACTCCCAATTAATACAATTAAGAAAAATGCTCTGTCTTAATACATTTTATTTTTTAGATGAGAACATCTCTTTTATTAAATTATATAATTTATCAAAGATATAAAATTAAAGAGACATTATTAGACATCTCTATTGAATCAACTGATTGATGAATAACATAAATTAGGGGTGAACAATTTAACCTAGTTGGAAAGAAATACTCAAGCTGTTGGTTGAACTCATTGGAACTGATTGAAAGAATTGGACACACCTCTGGGTTGTCTCAGGATATATTTCATCAGGAGCATTTAAAAAACCATTTCGAGACAAGCTTTAGAAGTATGAGAAAACAGATACCATGCTTCTGAAACCAGAAGGAATCAAAAAGGAAGGGGATTTTGTTATAGGCCAGAACTTGAAAACAAGGTGCTAATGCTTATGTACTTAGTTCACACTTTTAAAGGAGTTCACACAATAGTTCACACATTCACACCTTTAGAGACCATATATAAGGAGGAGTTCACAAATCCACAAAAAGGACCAACCTACTCTTGGATTTCCGGGAGATTCACAAGACAGAAGCCCACTATCCCACTCTCGGAGGCAAAGTCACATTCGTTCCAGATTCCACCTTTGTGTTGGCTAGAGATTCAGAAAGAGATCTTGGAACCAAGGAAAGAGATAGGCCTCTATTAAAGCTAACATGGTCCAAAGAAAATAGACAAGACTTTGAAGGATACAATAAAGGCTCTGGACTTTAATTCCTATCTGCATTTGAGGTGATTATTGAAACTGAATTTAAAGGAAGGCTGTTTCCAGAAGCTTCCCAAGAAACCTGCTCCCAGAGAACATTATATTATAGAGAAGAGAACATTACAGGATGTAAACTTAGAGAGTGCATCACAATCTGATTTCCCCCATGGACTATGTTATGAGAGAGACTGAATGATATATGCTGTCAATACCTGAGAGGGACAAACTGGACATACCAAAGAAAAAAACAAAAAACAAAAAAACTTTAAAGAAGTAGGATTCCTTTAGGATACACATCTTCAGCAGAGAGCTACATCTACTTAATGGCAACTTTGAAAACACCACAAAATGAAGGAAAGAACTTCCATCCAAATAGGACCTGTAAGATACTTCTTTGCCAAATATCCTTTCCAAGTTTCAGCATAATTTCCCTCTGGAATTCATGTGTATTTTGGGTAAAGGGACTTTGAAAAGGGGTTATTTTTGTATTAGAGTCTTATTATAATTTCTCAATACATACTCCTTTGTAAAAGCTGACTGATGTCAATTGTTTAATTGATTTTGGAGAGATATAAACTGGTTAATAAATAACTAACACTAAATGGGGGCTTGTGAACAATATTATTAAAAATTATTAAAAATCAACCACAGTCTGGGGGGCAGAGCCAAGATGGCGGAGAAGATACACGCCACTGTGTAAGCTCCTTTCTTCCCTCACAACCAAATAGATTTAATCAGCCTCAGAAATAGCATTGGACTGATAGAATCCACAAGGACTGGAAGCACGACTTACCAGCTGAAGAGAATCTGGAGTTTCAGCAGGAAAGGTCAGCTCCCAGGGGAGGAAGAAGAGAGGCCAGCACAGAGGGTGGGGTAGTGGCACACTGCGCCGGTTGCGCTGGGGAGGGCTCTGGGATCAGAGAATCCACTGACATAAAAGAATCTGGCACAGGCTGTTAGCTCTTCTCTGCTTATAAAACAGCAGGTCAGAGGAGAAATATAAGCCACTTTAAAATTTAAAACTAGATTGGATCTTCCCGGATCCCAGGGGTGACTCAGCAGATCTCTGCACCGGGGGTGTGGCCGACATAGGCAATCCAGGCTTTCACCTCGGGGTAGTTAAGAGATTGAAGAGTGGGCAGGGCGGTAACTCATAGTGCCTGGCTCCAGTGGCTGGAGGCTGTGGAACTGAAGTCCCAGAGAAGCAGAACCTTTGAACAAGGGACCGCGGTTTCTGGCAGACACTTCCCAGTTTGAGCGCAGGGGCTTTTCACTGTCACCTGCTGCAGACATCCACGCCCCACCGGGACGCATAGACTAGGCTTTGAGTCGCCTTTATTATTCAGTCTCAACCTCAGGGAAGCCGCTAAAACACAGTGCCCTCGGGGCACAGCAGTGCTGATCACCTCTGGGCACTTCCAGGGAGGGGGTGGGGAACTCTCTCCCAGAGCTCTCTCTTAGCTCAGGCGCAGGGGCCGCTGCATCCATCCAGTCTGGGAGGAATCTGGTAAAGAAATAAATAAATAATTTCCTACCCCAGGGACAGACCCCAAAAGATTTTTTAAGTATGAGCAAGAAGCCCAAAAAAACCATAGATTCCTTCTACACAGAGAAAGAGTGGGTATCCAACCCCAAGGAAGTTAACAGCAGAGAGTCAGCAGATAACAACCTAAAGGGGAACGATTCCTGCCCCCCATTACATAACTCTCTCCATTAAGAGACTATTAAAAAGTTAAGAGAGTTTGAAGAAAATGGGGAAAGGAAAGGGAAGCTATGATAGAGAATAACAACGTTCTGAAATTGGAGTTGGAAAAAATAAAGAATTCACAGGAGATGCAGGGAAACAAAATTAGTGAATTAGAAAAGGTAAAAAAATCACAGGAAAATAGGATTTCTGAATTGGAGAAGATAAAAAAGTCCCAAGAAAATAGGATTTCTGAATTGGAAAAAGAAAATAATTCTCAAAAAAAAAATTAGGGAAATGGAAAAAAATTCAATAGAGCAAAATAATTCATTTAAAAACGAAATTTGGCATTTACAAAAAGAACTAAAAACTGTGAAAGAAGAAAATAACTCCTTAAAAGTCAGGATGGAACAAATAGAAATGAATGATTCACAGAGAACCCAAGAATAAGTCAAACAAAACAAAAAAAATGAGAAGTTGGAGAACAACGTCAAATACTTACTGGGAAAATCTATAGACCTGGAAAATCTAGGAGAGATAATCTGCAAATCATTGGACTTCCCGAAAACTATGACCAAAAAAAGAGCCTAGATTCTATTTTACACGAAATTATCAAAGAGAACTGTCCAGAGATAATAGAAACAGAAGGGAAAGTAGATGTGGAAAGAATTCATTGAACTCCTTCTGAAATAGACCCTAAAAAAAGAACACCACGGAATATTGTGGCTAAGCTGCAGAATTACCACACAAAGGAGAAAATCCTGCAAGCAGCTAGAAAAAAAACAATTTAAATACCAAGGTACCACAATAAGGGTCACACAAGATCTGGCTGCCTCCACATTAAAAGATAGAAGGGCCTGGAACCTGATATTCCGAAAGGCAAAAGATCAAGGATTGCAACCAAGAATAAACTACCCAGCTAGAGAGAGGGAGAGGAAAAGGGAAAAGGAAAAGGAGAATAAGGGAAGGGACGTGGAGGGAGGGGGGAGGGATACTAAAAAAAAAGGGAGGGCTGTGCATCACAAGGGGGGTCTATAAATTAAATATTGGGGAAGGGGTTCAGGGGGGTCAAGGGAAAAAGCATAATCTGGGGATAATATGATGGCAGGAAATACAGAATTAGTAATTTTAACTGTAAATGTGAATGGGATGAACGCTCCCAACAAATGGAGACGGATAGAAGACTGGATCAAAAATCGGAACCCTGCAATATGTTGTTTACAGGAAACACACTTAAAGCAGGGAGATACATATAGAGTAAAGGTAAAAGGTTGGAGCAGAATCTATTATGCTTCAGGTAAAGCCAAAAAAGCAGGGGTAGCTATCCTTATCTCAGATCAAGCAAAAGCAGAAGTTGATCTAATTAAAAGAGATAAGGAAGGAAACTATATCCTGCTAAAAGGTAGCATAAATAATGAAGCCATATCGATACTAAACATATATGCACCAAGTGGTATAGCATCTAACTTTCTAAAGGAAAAGTTAAGAGAGTTGCAAGAAGAAATAGACAGTAAAACTATAATAGTGGGAGATCTCAACCTTGCACTCTCAGATTTAGACAAATCAAACCACAAAACAAACAAGAAAGAAATTAAAAAAGTAAATAGAACATTAGAAAAACTAGGTATGATAGACCTTTGGAGAAAACTGAATGGCAATAGAAAGGAATATACTTTCTTCTCAGCAGTTCATGGATCCTATACAAAAATTGACCATATATTAGGACATAAAGATCTCAAAATTAAATGTAGGAAGGCAGAAATAATAAATGCCTTCTTCTCAGACCACAATGCAATAAAAGCTACATTCAGTAAAAAGTTAGGGATAAATAGACCAAAAAGTAATTGGAAACTGAATAATCCCATCTTAAAGAATGACTGGGTGAAAGAGCAAATTATAGAAACAATTAATAATTTCACCCAAGATAATGACAATGATGAGACATCATACCAAAATCTTTGGGATGCAGCTAAAGCAGTAATAAGGGGAAATTTTATATCTTTAGAGGCTTATTTGAAGAAAATAGAGAAAGAGAAGATTAACAAATTGGGCTTGCAACTTAAAAGGCTAGAAAAAGACCCAACCAAAAATTAAACTTGAAATACAAAAATTAAAAGGAGAAATCAATAATATTGAAAGTAAAAAAAAAAACTATTGAATTAATAAATAAAACCAAGAGTTGGTTTTATGAAAAAGCCAATAAAATAGATAAACCTTTGGTAAATCTGATCAGAAAAAAGAAAGAGGAAAATCAAATTGTTAGTCTTACAAATGAAAAGGGGGATCTTTCCACCAATGAAGAGGAAATTAGAGAAATAATAAGGAGTTACTTTGCCCAACTTTATGCCAATAAATTTGATAACTTAAGTGAAATGGATAACTTCCTCCAAAAATATAGGCTTCCTAGATTAACAGAGGAAGAAATAAATTGCTTAAATAGTCCCATTTCAGAAAAAGAAATAGAACAAACTATTAATCAACACCCCAGGAAAAAAATCCCCAGGACCAGATGGATTTACATGTGAATTCTACCAAACATTTAAAGAACAATTAGCCCCAATGTTATATAAATTATTTGAAAAAATAGGGGATGAAGGAGTCCTACCAAACTCCTTTTATGACACAGACATGGTACTGATACCTAAACCAGGTAGATAGAAAACTGAGAAAGAAAATTATAGACCAATTTCCTTAATGAATATTGATGCTAAAATCTTAAATAAGATATTAGCAAAAAGACTTCAGAAAATCATCCCCAGGATAATACACTATGATCAAGTAGGATTCATACCAGGAATGCAGGGCTGGTTTAATATTAGGAAAACTATTAATATAATTGACCATATTAATAATCAAATTAATAAAAACCATATGATCATCTCAATAGATGCAGAAAAAGCATTTGACAAAATCTAACATCCATTCCTACTAAAAACTCTTGAGAGTATAGGAATAAATGGATTATTCCTTAGAATAATCAGGAGCATATATTTAAGACCTTCAGTAAGCATAATATGCAATAGAAATAAACTGCAACCTTTCCCAGTAAGATCAGGAGTGGAACAAGTTTGCCCACTATCACCATTACTATTCAATATAGTACTAGAAATGCTAGCCTCGGCAATAAGAGCCGAGAAAGAGATTCAAGGAATTAGAGTAGGAAATGAGGAAATCAAACTATCACTCTTTGCAGATGACATGATGGTATACTTAGAGAACCCCAAAGACTCTGCTAAAAAACTATTAGAAATAATTCAGAATTTTAGCAAAGTGGCAGGATACAAAATAAATCCACATAAATCCTCAGCATTCTTATATATCACCAACAAAATGCAACAGCAAGAGATACAAAGAGAAATTCCATTCCAAACAAATGTTGAGAGTATAAAGTATTTGGGAATCCATCTACCAAAGAATAGTCAGGAATTATATGGGAAAAATTACAAAACACTTGCCACAGAAATAAAGTCAGATTTAAATAATTGGAAAGACATTCAGTGCTCTTGGATAGGCCGAGCGAATATAATAAAGATGACAATACTCCCCAAACTAATCTATTTATTTAGTGCTATACCAATCAGACTCCCAAGAAACTATTTTAATGACCTAAAAAAAATAACAACAAAATTCATATGGAAGAATAAAAAGTCGAGAATTGCAAGGGAACTAATGAAAAAAAAGTCAGAGGAAGGTGGTCTAAGTGTACCTGATCTAAAGCTATATTATATAGCAGCAGTCACCAAAACCATTTGGTACTGGCTAAGAAATAGCCAGTAGATCAGTGGAACAGATTAGATACAAAGGACAAAAAAGGGTACATCTATAGCAATCTAATCTTTGACAAACCCAAAGATACCAACATTAGGGACAAAAATTCATTATTCCAAAGAAACTGTTGGGAAAACTGGAAATTAGTATGGCAGAAATTAGATATGGACCCACACTTAACACCATATACCAAGATAAGATCAAAATGGGTCCATGATTTAGGCATAAAGAATGAGATCATAAATAGATTAGAGGAACAGAGAATAGTCTACCTATCAGACCTGTGGAGGAGGAAGGAATTTATGACCAGAGGAGAATTAGAGATCATTATTGATCACAAAATAGAAGATTTTGATTACATCAAACTAAAAAGTTTCTATACAAACAATACTAATGCAAAAAAGATTAGAAGGGAAGTAACAAATTGGGAAAATATTTTTAAAAGGAAAGGTTCTGACAAAGGTCTCATTTCCAAAATATATAGAGAACTGACCCTGATTTATAGGAAACCAAACCATTCTCTAATTGATAAATGGTCAAGGGATATGAACAGACAATTCTCAGATGATGAAATTGAAACTATTTCCACTCATATGAAAGAGTGTTCCAAATCACTACTGATCAGAGAAATGCAAATTAAGACAACTCTGAGATACCACTACACACCTGTCAGATTGGCTAAGATGACAGGAACAAATAATGATGAATGTTGGAGGGGATGTGGGAAAACTGGGACACTAATACATTGTTGGTGGAGTTGTGAAAGAATCCAGCCATTCTGGAGAGCAATTTGGAACTATGCCCCAAAAGTTATCAAACTGTGCATACCCTTTGACCCAGCATTGCTGTTATTGGGATTATATCCCAAAGAAATACTAAAGAGTGGAAAGGGACCTGTATGTGCCAAAATGTTTGTGGCAGCTCTTTTTGTTGTAGCTAGAAACTGGAAGTTGAATGGATGTCCATCAATTGGAGAATGGTTGGGTAAATTGTGGTATATGAAGGTTATGGAATATTATTGCTCTGTAAGAAATGACTAGCAGGAGGAATACAGAGAGGCTTGGAGAGACTTAAATCAACTGTTGCTGAGTGAAATGAGCAGAACCAGAAGATCACTGTACACTTCAACAACAATACTGTATGGGGATGTATTATGATGGAAGTGGAAATCTTCAACATAAAGAAGATCCAACTCACTTCCAGTTGATCAATGATGGACAGAAATAACTATACCCAGAGAAAGAACACTGGGAAGCGAATGTAAATTGTTAGCACTACTGTCTATCTACCCAGGTTACTTATACCTTCGGAAGCTAATAATTAATGTGCAACAAGAAAATGGTATTTACACACATATATTGTATCTATGTTATATTGTAACACATGTAAAATGTATGGGATTACCTGCCATGGGGGGAGGGAGTGGAGGGAGGGAGGGGATAATTTGGAAAAATGAATAAAAAAACAAAAACAAAAACAAAATCAACCACAGTCTTCAAAGGTTACTTCTAGAGCCTGAAGGGTAGAATTAGTTGCCTAGTCTCTGGGAATCCCACCTGTCAATTGCTTGTGGAAGTTGTGATAGCAATTTCAGAAGTTTCTTTCTGTTTGTCATTCCCAAATTTTAAACATACAACATGTTAATAATACAATATATTAGAAGAATTATAACTTGGCAAACTGACAAACTTGTCAGTATATAGCAACTGTTTGTTGCTATGCATACCAGCTGAAAAACAAGTACTATTGCTTTTTGTGTAATAGGGCTTTGAAGCAGTGTTTAATCTCTGCAACTGATCTATGAAGTAGGAATGTTAGAAAATATAAGGAAAACACTGTGGAAGAGACATAAATATATTCCTCAATCTAGTGAAAATGAAAATTAAATATAGTATTTCATGATGAAATTCTAAATTTAATCAAGCAATTACCCAGAGGAAAAGGCATTTGATTAAGATATAATCAATCAGAATTCAGGTTTGTGAAGGAATAATCAAATTCAGCAGCTGTCACCATGGTTCAAGATCAAACTCTTACTTGGTTTCACATTAACCAAGATGGAGCTATTATCATTGCTTACATTCCAGTTACACTACGTTGGAAGAACTCAATGAGTTGATACAAGATATTTTTAATATTATGATTAATAATATAATAATTCACATTTAATTTCAAACACATGTTATTTTGATTCTAACAACAGCCCTATGAGACAGATGATCCATTTTACCAATGAGGAACAAGATTAAAAGAGCCTAAATACTATCATTCCCCTGTCACATACATAGTAAATATCATATTCAAGAGTTAAATTAGATATTTTGAGTTCACTTGTATTTATATTATGTTTATAATATTTATGTTATGTTTCTCTCTGCCATACAGTACCTTTCTTGTGATAGGAAAAAGACATAGAAGGCTGACTCACAACAAAGATAGTGGAATATAGAGAATGAAATAGGTCCAAGACAGGGAACCTAGATTTAACTTGAAATTCAAAGGATAGTTGGGATATAGAAAATAGAGGGATGTGGGGATAGTTTTGATTATAGGATATAGTTACCCATTAATAGATAACATACTCTTATAGAATTAAGATTTATTTTATTGTTCAGTAAAAATAATTAAACTACTTAACTCCAACCTTAGGTTATTAAAAGTTATCATACTCAAAAGTTTCCTTATCCCAATAATTCTCTAGGAATAATGGCCACAAAGTGTTTTGGGTTTCTCCAGATCTTGGACTTATCCAAAACATTTTTGTTTTGGGTTACCACACTTGCAACTTGTAATGGATCCACCACTTAAGCTTGTGTTTTGGCTTCCATAGTATTTTGGTTTCATCCAAATTTTATTTAATTCTCATACTTACTCCTATCTCATTCTACTTTGCTTTTAGTCACATTGCTGTGTGTCTTTTACATGTGCACCTTTGTCTAAATCCTATATAATATAGGATTTCCCAATCAGGAAGAAGAGGGAGTCACACCTTCTTTTTAGCTTTCTCTCCTCTACTAAACACTATAATAAATTTATTTCTAATACAATTTCAGATTTTGGGATTTATTCTCATGAGCAATATCAGTAACCTATGATCAGTACATTACATGTTTTGGGTTGATTAAAAGTCTATAGAATTAGCCTGTCATGTACTTTATCTGGTACGTTCTCCCACCTGCTAAAGAGATAAAGTACTTGCTGGCAGACAAATTGTTTAGATACAATTATTTTGTATAAGTTAAACTTTCCTGAGAAATAGTAATAATTTACTATTTGCTATGCTTTTGAATCAAAAACTTGTTTTGAACAATCTAGATAGAGCTTTTGTGTTGTTTTTATATCCTTTCTTCTAATTTGCTGTTTATTTTGACTACCACTCATTGATATGATTGAGCTCAGCTGATTTGAAGCCAGTTGATTCATTTATAACAAAAAATTACTGTCTTTTAAAACAATTGTTTTAGAGAACAAATCACCTTAAATAATTCCATTAAAAACTGTTCTTCATGGGACTGTTGTAAAGAAACATGCTTCCAGTTTTTCTCCTTTGCCATTGTACCTGCAAATTATTTTTCTTTTAAGTAGTGACCTTAAGCTGCATCACTTTTCATATTCAGGAAAAGTGTTTCCCATTTGTAATTCTTGAGACTTTTATGTGATTGTCCTAACTTCCTGTTCTTTTTCTTTTACTTCAACTCTTTCAATAATTTTGATTCTTAGAAAGTCTTCACTTTTCCACATTTCCTGATTCTTTTCTTTCTCTTTTTGCATGGATAAGTTGTTATATATCCAGAATACTGAGGCTATTGGGAAAATTTTTCAGAGATTGGACATTTGCTATGAAAAATGGTTTGTGGTTCTGAGAGTGGTCTTTATTCCCTAGTAGAGTCAATTTCATTTGTTATGTTCATTACTCACATTGTCCAGTACTAGATGAATCTCTTCTTTAAAAAATATATATTCAAATAGTCAATGTGAAGCTTTTGAATAGTCTACAAGCCTATTTCTTTTCTGAATCCTGATATACATTTTCCAAAATTGTTTTTGACAGCTTTTTTTCATGATTACTTTCATCTTAAAATCACTGGGTATCAAAATATATGTTAACTTAATTTAGAGGATCTTATTAAGATTTTCATGGATTTTTCTTTCTTTTTTTCTTTTCAGAGGATCTTAGAACATAAGCTGCAATTATCCTCATTGAGATCCTTTTGATTTGCCTAATTGTGGGCACTTCAAAGAGAAATGATAATATTTCTTGACATAATACCTCCTCCTTATCTTTGTGTATGCAATAAAACTAGATTCACTACTTCTTTTATTGGCCCCTCCAAAGAGAAACTCACAGTCATCCTTCCACTTAGCTTCTATATCCTTGTGTCTTTTTTTCTTTTCATTTAAAGTAAGAACATCAATATTAAGAAGGTTTAATTCATCTAATAGTGTGCCAACTGTTTGGTTTATTGAACAAAGATTGCACATTGAAACAAGTGGTAACTTGTTTAATGTAAGAATTATGCCATGATGAAATATCAGAGTAGGAAATTTATCCAGGTTTGTCTGATCAATGGAGTTTAAATTCTAAGGGGATCTGGGAATTAGTAGATTTTGTGTGTGTGTGTGTGTGTGTGTGTGTGTGTGTGTGTGTTCACATGTGTGCAAGTGTATATAGGAGAACTTTTCTGTTGAAAATAATTATTATATATTAATATAGCTGCTATGAAAAATACCTTTAATACTTCTTTCCTTCTTAATTTTCATAGTTAATTAAATCTAGTACCTTAATTTTTTCTATTCTGCATTTCAAGGAGATCTAACAGTTGCCTTATGTACCTTTTCTCATTTGCTTCCTAATTGATTAGATGAATTTATATTTTAAAATCATTTATTTACTCTAACTACTGTGTTTTCCTTTGGCTATAATTAAATTCCTCAGGTTTGGGTAGACTTGGCAAGCATGATGGTATAAAACCTCTCCAGAGAGCTAATCCTTTGGCAGATTTCCAAACTCTAACAAGTATACTCACCACCTATTTCTTGGTTGTTGTTTTTTTTTTTTTAATGAGGCAAAATACTAGAAAATATTTCATTTTCAGCTTTTTTTAGGGCCCAAACTGCCCTTCTAAATGTAGCTTTCTTTCCCTTGTAGTGTCAGGATAAGAAAGGAGTAAAAGGGAATGTCACCAGAATTTGGAACATAACAGGTATTTTCAGAGAGATGGCACTGGATAGAACCCAAATTAAGTGTTTGTATTTCAGGTGTACATATGGCATATTAATCCACTGCAATTTTGAGCTTTTGAAATAATTTACTGGCAATCTCTCAGTGAGAAGAGAATGTGGTTTCCTGTGATTATATTTGCTAAAGGATAATCGGCTGATTCTGTTTCTTCACTTGTTAATTTAAGCTCTGTTGCAGTTTCTTTTGAGCTCACTTTTCTGTCTCTATCTCCATGGTGGCAGAATTTCCAAGTGCCAGGTTTCTAGGTTGAATTTCCAGCCAAGGGCATTTGGCTGTTTGACTCATCTCAGCTTCTGGTAACTCAACACAAGCTACAAACATTCCCCAAACTTGGCCTAATTCTCCAGTCAGAAGTAGAGCAGTCACATGATGTCCCTTCCATTTTTGACAGTCTTTTTTTTGGACATGAGAGAGTTTGATTTCATTGCTATGAGGAACTCCCAGCATAGAAATAGGCCATCAATGAGATCAACTGCTCATTTGTATCTTAATTATAGGAAATTGCCTGGATATTTACAGGTGATACAACTTGCTCATGATCACTGAGTTTGTTTTATAGGTTATACTTAGATTCAGTACTCTTCTTGAAATACTGACATATTGGGCTTTGGAGATTTCAGTGATTGTCTAAATATCTCAATTAGTACAACACAACTCACTATTCATAAAAGTTAAAGAAATAGATCCAACTGCATAGGACATCATCTAACTCAATTGAAACTAGCTTCACAGGGAAGATGATAGAATAAATAGCCCTCTTTCTTTTTCTAAAATTCAAAAAAGCAAGATACACTAGAACAAATGGGCAGTACAATTCCAGATCCCACCTGGTAAAAATATTTCATTGAAGATAGTTCTGACCCCTAAAGTAAGTAAACCAAAAGTATACATAAAAGTGTACATAAAATACTCTGATTATATATCCATGTTATAAGCTAACAGAACTGGAAACTGAACCTGCCAGTTAGAGGCAAAGATTTCAATCTGCCTTTTGTTCAAGTCATTTAATTTTAAAATTAACTAATGTGGTATAATTGTAAGAAATAACTTAATCTCTAATTCTGGGTTAGATGGGCATAATAGATGAAATTGAAGACCTAAAATCCAAAAAGGCAGAAGTTGAAGAACAAGAAGGCACTAGAAATCTTCACTTAATCTAAACTTAAGAAATTTTACCCAATTCCTTAAAAGATGACAAAAACAAAAAAACAATGATTCAGCTATTTTAAAAAGGAGTTAGAGTTTTTAGAATTTTTAAAAGCTCTATCTGAACTTAAAGTCATGAATCCCACCAACAGACTAACTATACCAAATTAATGATTTTTAATCTAAAAAGAATGTACTTTTCTACAATATTTGACAGAAAGTGTAATAATAATGCAGGATTCATGATATGACTGCATATATTTTGGCTGTTGCCAATATAAAAAGAAAAGGAGGAAACGTGAAACAATGAAGGAATGTTCCTTGGACAAACATCAAACCCCACCATAAAAGAAATGACCTGAGAGAGAAGAAAAGCATTGGAATATTCATTATATAAAAATTTGTCTGATACAGCCAATAGAAAATGTGTATGCTACATTACACAAATGAAGGCAACAAAGAGAACATAGAGAATGGAATCTGGAAAATGAAAATACATAAGAAATTCTATATTTTCTAAATCAGCAATTAAGTGCAAAAGTCAAATGATGAAGGAAATATAAAGAGCCACAGCAAAGGAAAAATAAGTAATTCAATATCAGTAAAAAGCTTTATTATAAAGACTTCAAAAGTAAAGAAATCAGAGAAAGGGGAGAAGTCCCAAATAAGGAGGTGTAGAAATTTTCTGGTTATATATATATATATGTGTGTGTGTGTGTGTGTGTGTGTGTGTGTGTGTGTGTGTGTGTGTATGGCTTCAAAAATCTCAAAATATTTAAAATAAAAGTTTTATTAAATTAAACTCAGAAACCCAGCTAAATAATGAATGATAGAAATATTAACTTAAAAGGAAAGGACTGAAACCTTAATTTCTCTACAAAACTGTAAAGTTTCAGGATCATACAATACTCATAATTTTTGGCTCCAATGTATCACAGTGACACAGGAATTAGTAGCAAAATATTTTATTGCTTCATCTCAGACTTAAGCTTGATTCAACCTTTAGTAATAGAAGACATTACTTATTTGCTATCCAAAGATAAGTATACCAATGACTATTCCAAATACAGGACAATGAACATGTTTGCATGCCTTCTATAAGGTTTTCATATCTTGTATCACAAAAATCCCAAACTATTGTATACTATCAGCACAATAATATTAAGAACATTTGCTTTAAAAACTGGAATTTTTCAGAGATACAGAGAGTTTAAACCTATTATGGTTTCGCTTAGCTTTAAAAAACATCATCATGTCTCTTAAATTGAACAAGTATACAAATTAAGATGGAGTTTTACTAAAACATCTTATTAATCATTCAAAGTTTGACTTTAAACTGTATAACTCCACAAACAAAACAAAAAACAATCCAAAAAACCCAATCCACATATTAGTGTCTTCAGATTGAGAAATCTTTTTCTCATAATATCACAATATTATTTGGATTGCGTTAGTGTAGAAATGCTAATATACACCAAAGAAAAATGGAACCTGAAAACCTAATACTTGAATCTGGAGGTCAAATTGAATGAATGGGCAAAAGCAATTCTCATAGATATCTTTGCTTTCTTTAGGCCCAGAATATTAAGTATAAAGCTATCAAGGAAAAAGTTGTGGTTGAATATATTAAAAGTCTATTGGGTACCATGAAATAAAATATTAATAATGCACAATGCTCTTATTAGTGGATATTTTCAGAAGTGGAAAATCGATCATAACAGATTTGGAAAATATCTTAATAAGTATTCAAGTAATACAATGACCCTTAGGACTCATACTCAAAGGCTGCTATATAAAGATTAACTACCTCATTAGCAATTCCTTCCCCTTTCATGCCTTTTCTGGCTCTATATTTTATTCCAAAATTTTGACATAATTCCCCAGCTGTCTTCTCATTCAGAAAAATGCCTATAAATATAATACTACAAACAAAGAAAAAAGCAAATTTGCTTACAGGTATTCTAATGAGGAAAAATTAGCAAAATAAAAATATATTGTAATTACTTGCTCTGAAAACATTTATTTCAAATTATTTTAACAGTTGAATAAAATGAGGGAAAATAAATAGTTTGGAGGTTTATCATGGTTATAAACAATTCTGGACAAATCCTAAAACTGAATAAAATGTAGTATCACTTCATCACTGAACTTGGATAGATTACCGATTTTTAAAAGTTTATTTTTCTGGTTACATATGGATATTAACTTTTTAAATAAACATTTCTTCATGATTCATGTTGAGAGAGAAAAATCAGAATAAAAGGAAAAAAAACTCAGGAGAGGAAAAAAAAATAGAAAAAAGAACTGCACACTGTATTTGTTGATTTACATTTAATCTCCATAGTTCTCTTTCAAGATGCAGATGTTTTTTTCTATCTAAAATTTATTGGGATTGTTTTCAATCACTGAATCACTGAAAAGAACCAAGCCTTTCATAGTTGATCATTGCATAATCTTGCTGTTAGTATATAAAATGCACTTGTGATTCTGCTTGTTTCACTCGAAATCAATTCATGTAAATCTTTTCAGGTCTTTCTAAAATTAGTTTGTTCATCATTTTTTACAGAACAATAATATTTCATTATCTTCCTATAGTACAAATTGTTCAGCTATTCCTACCAATTTTACAATTCTTCTCTACTACCAAAAGAGCTTCTACAAACATTTTTGCCCATGTGGATCCTTTTCCCTCCTTTAAGATTGATTTTTTTAAGTATATATTTTATCCCCCTCATATTATATATTAAAACAATTTTTAACATTTTTTTAAAAGTTTTGAGCTCAAAATTTGATTCCTTTGTCCCTTTCACACACATTACTGTAATGGTGAACAAATTTTGGTTGTACATGTGCAATTATGTAAAACATTTTCATTTAATCATTTTGTGCAAGATTTGAATAAAAGAAAAAGAATGAAAGAAAGAAAAAAGAAAAATAGCATGTTTCACTCTATTCAAATAATATAAGCTCTTTCTATGGAGGTGGATAATATGCTTCATCATGATTCCTTTTAGATCAATGTTTTGTTGGGAATAACTAACTCATTTACAATTCTTTCTCAAACAATATTGCTGTTACTGTATACAATGTTGTCTTTATTTTGTTCACTTCATTTTGCTTAAGTTCATGTAAGTCTTTTGAATTTTTTTTGAAACCATCTTGCTTGTCATTTCATATAGCTCAAAAATACACCATTATAAACATATTCTTAGCATTGTTAGCCATTCCCCAATTGATGGGCATTCCTTTGATTTACAATTCTTAGTCAATATCAAAAGAACTTCTATAAATATTCTTGTACAAATAAGTCCTCCCACCCTCTTTTATGTCTTTGGGATATATATCTTGGACCACTGATTTTTATCTTCTTGTGGTGCAGGAGGATGGAAAATATATATATTTTGTAATAAGATAAAATAATTTCTGTTTGATTTATCAGATTCTTTTAGCACTTATTCCTACTTTTGAACCACCTTTTTCAAAATTTTAAAAGATCATTTCTATTTTAGAATTTCTCCCAAATAATAGCTGAAGGCAATTTATTTTTTTACTGGGATTTTGGCATGAATTTGCTCACTATGAACTAAAGGTAGCTGAATAAGTTAAAATAATGACATCCAGAAAAATCTCAGGAAATTTCCCTTGTTCAGGGACCTCCAGCAACTGATCCATTACCTTGATACATTAACATGGAAACAGGCAGTTTTTCCACAGCTTTTAGGTCCAGGAATTAGCCCTTAAAATCATCAACAATAGTGATAGAGAATTGAGGATATAGCTTTACTGATATAAGGGGGGAAAAGGGAGGTTTTCAGTAGCCTGAAGAAAGTTCTCTATTTATACATTTCTGCTAGTGTCATTTAACAATTAGGTAATCATGAAGTATAAGTTCATCTCTTCTTAGAGGGAAAGGTAAAAAGGGATGAAGGAATGTCTTTTTAGGAACTAGGTTATCTAAGACAATGAAGTATTCTTAGGAAGAAAAGAAGGCAACAAAAGGAGAAGTACTTGAAAGGAAAACAAAAAAAAAAAAAAAGAAATTAAAAAAGCAGTAGAAAATCTAAACCTCTGTCAAGACACTGGTGGTTAGAGGTATGTGAAAATGAAAAGCAAGGTAAGAAAAATGGCCATTCAATACTTGGTTGTTTTTTAATCACTTCGTGATGAAGAGGGAGTTAGACTTTCTCAGGAATGTGTTAGTGTATGCCTGATTCCTTCTTTTAAGTCTAAGTAAAGAGTACAGACTCCTTCCTGAGAGTGCCATCATTTCTACTTCAGGCACCAGTTCCTCTTAATTCAGAAGAATCAGGTCAAGAAGAGCTATTGTCTTTGCTGCTTACTCTCCCCTTTAAAGAATATAATTAAGTCACATTATGAATTTGACTGTAAACAATCCAACCAAGACAAACACAAAAAGATAAATAAGTAAAAATATCAAAAAAGATTAAGCAATAAATTGAATTTTCTCCTGTGTCTAGCATGAGATGATGCTAGACAATTATTTTTTAAGAAAAATTTTGATCAAAGGCTAGATAAAGCATAGAAAAGAATTATTAAAAGACAAAAAGGCTTAAATAAAGGCTCCTGGTTTAAGGAAAATTTAAAAGTAAGGAAGAGGAAGGAAGAAGATTTGAATTAATATTCCCAGGAATAAAACTCATTTCCCATATAGAAATCAATATTTTCTTGGTAGGGAGGGAAGGGAATAACCCCCTGTCAGCAGAGAATAAACCATCTGTCAACCACAGGGAGAAGTGTGGTCAGAGTAGAGTAGAGAGAATGACCTGGATGGGACAATTGGAGACTATTATTACTCTAGAAGGGGAAACAAAGGGATACCATGTAGACATGGGGGAAAGAAAAGCAACAGGACCCTACTTTTTGTCTAGAGGAGAGGGTACAAGGAAAGAGGGAGACAAATTTGGAACATAAGGTTGGGCAAGGATAAATGATGAAAACTGTCTTTGCATGCATTTTGAAAAATTAAAAGCTATTATAATAATAAATAATGCCTTGAACAAACTTTTGGAGTGGCAAAACCAACAAAAAGTCAGGGTGAGGCATTTTTTCAGACCTAAGAAAACTTGGGAGGTCCTCAGGAGAAATCTGTGGCCCTGGGGTAGAAACAAATCTGGTGCCCCATAGGTAGAAGCAGCTTTGAGAGCTCTCAGCCCAGGGATATTCTAGGTCATGGTTTCAGGTTGGAGAGAAGTACTGTTGGTGGCCAGTCACAAAAACAGCTTCTTTGGTCATTATTTCATAGCTAAGAGGAGTACTTGTGGTTTCAGAGAACCCTTCCTAGATAAAGTCTAGAGTGCAGAGCAGAAAAGCATCTATCACAAATCTCCCTGGCTCACACCACCTTGGAAGTACCAAAAACTTGAAGATTCCTAGAATTGATTCTGAAAACAGTAGCACTAAAAGTCTGAAGCTTGAGACATTGTTTACTATCACCCAAATGAGCAGAGTTCAACATGAACATAAAGTCCAAAGTCAAGAAATAGACTAGAAAAATGAAAAAATAAAATAAAACAGAACTCGACATAGAAAGCTACAAAGTAGCATGGATATAAATTCAAAAAACAATAGCATTAAAAGAGCTACCAGCAACATCATAAAGAAAAATGCTAATTGAATTCAAATCGAACAACAATTCCTAAAAAAGTTAAAGAAAGAGATGAGTGGTAAAGAAAAATTGGGAAAAGAAATTGAAGTGATGCAAGATAAGTACAAAGAGAGAATTAACATCTTCGTAAAGAAAGTACAAAAGAATTCTGAAGGAAAAAACACCTTAAAAACCAGAAAGCCTAATGGTAAAAGAGACACAAAATTTCACTGAAGTAAATAACTCCTTAAAAAATAGAATTGTCCAAATGGAAAAAGAGGTGTAAAATCTCATTGAAGAATGTAATGTCTTAAAAATTGGAATTGGGAAAGTGGAAGCTAATTATTCCACACGGCATCCATATCAAAATAATGAAAATAAAGATGAAAATATGAAATATATCATTGGAAAATTAACTTACATGGAAAATAGATTGAGAAGAGATAGCTTAAAAATTATTTGAACTACTTGAAAACCATGATCAAAAAGAATCTAGACATCATATTTCAAGAAAATGTAAGGGAAAACTGCCTTAATGTCTTAGATCCAGAGGATAAAATAGAAATTGAAAGAAACTACTTATCATCTCCTGAAAGAAAGGCTAAATGATAACTCTGTAATACACCCAAATTTCCAACTTCTTAGATCAAGGAGAAAATATTTCAAATAGCAGAAAGAAAAACAAATTCAAATAACATGGAGCCATAGTCAACATAGCACAAGATTTAATAGCTTCCATATTAAGGGATCAGAAAGTTTGGGAGATTATCAATATTCCAGAAGACAAAAGAGCTAGGATTATAACCAAAAATAATCTACTCAGCAAAACTAAGTATAATCCTTCAGGGGGAAAAAATGGATATATTTAATGAAATAGAGGACTTTCAAGCATTCCTGATAAAAAGTTCAGAGATGAATAGAAAAAATTAAAATAAGATTCAAGAAAAATATAAAAAATATAAAAGAATAATCATAAGGGACTCAGTAATATTAAAATGTTTACATTTCTATTTGGGAAGATGATATATGTAATTCCTAATAACTGTATCATTGAGATAATTAAAAGAAACATATAAACAAAAAGCATAGGTATGACTCAATTATATTGGGATGATCTCCCCCCAAAAATGAATAGGCAAAAAGGGGATGCTCTGGTAAAAGAGTAAGAGAGAGTTGAACAAGGAACATTTTATCACATAATATAGGTGCACAAGGAAAAACTTTTATATGAAGAAGGAAATGGGAAGTTTGGAATTGACAGGCAGTACTCAGACCTCACTCTTATTGGAATTGATTCAAAAACAGATTATATGTGCACATCCAGTTGGCTATAGAAATGTATCTTGCCCAATAGAGAAATAGGAAGGGAAGGCGATAAATAAAAGGAATGGGGAATGATAAAGAGAAGGTTGGACTAAGGGAGCAGAGACTAGAAACATAATAAACTTTTGAGGAGGGATAGGATAAAAATTTGGGAGAGAGAAGAAAAGATTGAAAGAAATACACAGTGGTCATAACTGAATGTGAATAAGATGAGCTCACACATTACAAAAAGAAGCAGATAGAAGAATAGATTAGAAATCAGAATCCAACAACATATTGTTTATAAGAGATCCACTTGCAACAGAAAGACACACAGAAAGTTAAAATAAAGGTCCAAGCAGAAACTTTTATGCTTCAGCTGAAGAAAAATAGTTAGCAATATCAATCATAATCTCAGGCAAAGCAAAAGCAAAATAGAGATAATTAAAAGTAATTAGGAAAATTACATTTTGCTAGAATGCACCATAAATAATGAAATAATATAAAAAACCTATTGCATGTTTTTCTGATAAAGGTTTCATTTTTTTTTCTTTTTTTTCCCCCAAAGTGAATAAAGGCTTAATTTCTCAAATATTTACTGGCTAAAAAACTGTCATATTTATAAAAATAAGAGCCCTCAATAGATAAATTATAAAAGATTGTTAACAAAAAGGTTTTTCAGAAGAAGAAATAAAAATTATCTATAAGAAGGATACATTAACACAATTCAGAGGGATCACCTCCCATCTATCAAATTGGAGGGAAAAATAGATACATTAATAAACTATTGGTGGAGTGGTAAACTGATTCAACCATTCTGGAGAACAACTTTGAACTATTCCCAAAGGGCTATAAATTGTTCATTTCCTTGACCCAGTAAAAAAATAGTACTGCTAGGTCTGTATCTTGTAGAAAACAAAAACAAAAACACACACACACACACACACACACACACACACACACACACACACACACACACACACACAAAAAAAAAAAAAACCCCACCAAAAACCAAAAACCAAAAAACCAAAAAAAAAAAAAACCAACAAAAAAACAACAACAACAAAAAAAAACCCAAAAAACAAAAAACAGAAAAGAAGCTACATGTACAATATATGTAGCAGATTTTTTTCAGGCAACCAAGAAGTGGAAATTAATTGGGGAATCACTGAACAAGAAAAAAGAAAGAAAGAGGCAAAATTAAAGAAAATAAGAGTAAGAAGTGATAAAAAGGAAGGAAGAAAGAAAAAGAAAGGAAGTAAAGAAAGAAAAAAGGAGAAAAAGAAAAATAAAATAAAGAAAGAGAAGTTAGGAAAAGACAAGGAACTGAGGATAAGACAAATAGATTGAAGTAGGTGGAGAGCCTATTTTAAGGGGTCATGGAAAAACTAAGATAACAATTAGTGTAAATAAAACTAATCTTAAAGTTAAAGAGCTCACTTAAAGGGAGGAAAATCAATTCAAAAGACACAGAAAGAAATGCAAACCTAACAAATATAACTTTAAATAAATGTCAGGAACTTTAATAAAAATAAAGAGAATGACAATGTGAATAAGAAGACAGAACCCAGCTATTTGTTGCATACCAGAAATATATTTGGAAATAAAGTTATGCAGAATTTAAATGAGAGGTTGAGGGAAAAAATTGCTATGTGTCAGGTGATTTTTAAAAAAGCAGAAGTTGCAATCATGCTATCAAAGGCAAAATTAAAAATAGACAATATAAAAAGAGATAGATGTTAAATTAAAGTTAAAGTCATCTTAGGCAAAGAAACAATATAATTGATAAACATCCATATACCAGGTAACAAAACTTCTAATATCATGGAGGAAAAGCTAACCATACTTCAAAAAGACTTAGGTAATAATATAACTGCTATGGGACACTTTAATATTTCTCTCTCAGAGCTGGATAAATCTAACAAATATCAACAAAAATAATAATAGAGAAAAAGTGAAAAGATCTATGACATTCTTCTAAGTGTCTGAAAAAGAACATTAATAGTACACATTTCCTTTCATCATATGGTACCTTTATAAAGATTATAAGAAAGAAGGAAAAACTACTAAAGTGTTATTTTGTTTACTTTTGTCGAAGAAAATACTCTCTATAATCTTCTTGACCTGAGGTCACTCAGGATCTTCAGTAATGGAAAGTACATTACCTCTCAAAACATTCTTTTCCATTTGGGGATATCTCTAATTAGTTTGTTTTCTCCCTTATTGCATCAAACCCAAATCTGTCTTTTTACAACTCTTTGTTAACCATGTTTGTTATATCCTCAGTCCCAAATCACTTTCCTTCATCTCATCTTTCTTTTTTTAATTGCTTTTAAAATTAACAAGCATTTATTTTCTCTTGCAGCCATGCCTTTCTCCCAATGGAAAAAAAAAAAAGAAAAAGAAAAAGAAAACCCTTGAAACAAATAAGCATAGTTTAAACAAACACTTCTCACATTGACCATGACCAAAAATCTTTATTTCATTCTGTTTATTTAGTTCATTACTTTCCAGGTGGGTAGCATTTTTCATCTTCAATCCGCTAGCATCAGTAAATGATTATCAAAATTATCTTTTTAGCTTTATCTTATTCTACTTTTTAAAATGCAGTCATTGTTTCAGCTGAACCAAGCTACTACTCATTTTCCTTTTTTTTCCCTTTGCACATAATATCTTGTGTGCTTAGGGTAGTCTCACCTCTCACCTCTTCCTATTGGCATTCTTTCTTTCCCTGGAGATTTTGATTAGGTATTATCTCTTCAAGAAAGTTCCTCTGTTGCAAATCTTTCACTTTTGGAAGCTATCATGACATTTTCTGAGGAGTTTTCCTATATAATTAATCATATTATAATTTATATCATTATTATTACTGTTTGTATCATCCATTCAATTAATTTGTGAATTTATTTGTAGGCAGTTTTGTGCTTAATTTTATTTTTGTACCCTCCAATCCTTCATTCCCAAGCACACTACAAGGCACACAGTAGTCAACTATTGAATGTTTGTTGGATTACATTGACATGTTCTGATTGTGGGGATATCATGCTGCTTCTATGAACCTGAGTGTAGCTCTGTGCCTGCAGTGAATATTCTAGGTTACATCTGATAGGAAGAACCACCTTGCAAGCATGACTTCCTCCCCCTACAAGCTGCAGGTGAGTGGATATTGTGTACTTTTCTTTGGACCATCCAATTCTGCAGCCTCATAATAATCCAAATAGTTTAAATTTTTGTAACACATTATGATTTACAAAATACTTTGTATACATTTTGCCTGGATCTCTTCTTGGACCTTATCACTTTTGATTGTGCCTTTTATCATAAAGATCTGTTCAAGCCTGTTCTTCTTATTAGATTAGAAGACTTTAAGGGCATAGATTTGTTTTATTCCACTTTCAATCCCAAACTCTTAGCACTATCTTTGCATATGATGGCTGCTTAATAAATGTTTGTGGAATTAAATTATCCTAGATTTGCTGATAGATGACTAGTCATTATCCTCTTGACAATTTGGTGTTTTCAAGAAAGTGCTCATAAAGCATCACTATATTGCTATAATAAGTCAAATTTTATTGCCATTGGACATCTTCTATTGTTTTATTCAAAAGAGATGGGAGAAATCTCATTTTGACAAGAGGAATGACAGCTTTAAAAAGCTCAATTTTCAAAAAAAGAAATTTTATATTTCTATATGAGATATATGCATGGAAGATTTGAGAACTGAAAAAGATCTTGGCTATCATCCAGGTTAACCTCCTCCTTTTATAGATGAGGCCCTCAGAGGGAAAGTGACAGGTCATTTAGTGACAAGGTTCTAGAACAGATTTGTATAATAATCCAGGTCTTTTTATCTCTTGACCAGGATACCTTCCTCAACAGCATCCAAAATATATTATCTTATGTTACACACACTCAATATTCAAAAGAATAAGAGTAAGCTCTCAAAAACATATGATAAATGCTCCAAAACTAATAGTATAAGAAATCCAAACTAATATTATCTGCCAGGTTCCACTTCATATCCATATAATTAAGAAAAGGTGAATGAAAAGGAAAATAACAATTACTAATTGGCCAATAGGTACACATTAATGTACCCTTGATGGAGTCATATTCTAACCATTCTGGAGAGCAATTTGGAACTATGTTTCTTTCTCTAACCCACTATGAATATATTTTTTTACCTAATTATGCTATTAATAGGTTTATGTCCTTAAAAGAAAAAAAAAGATAAATATGAAAAAGATAGAGTATTTTTTTTCTGAAGCAAAATCTATTTAAAAAACAAGTACCTACCAAGAAATGGTTGAACAAATTATGGTATATGAATATAATGAAATATTATTGATTCAGAAAGACCTAGAAAGACTCACATGAACTGGTTTAAAGTAAAATAACCAGAACTGGAAGAACAATTTATATAAGGACTAAAATATCATACAGGGTAAAAAATTGTGAAAGACTTAAGATCTATGATCAATGCAATGGTCAATCACCACTCCTAAAGACTAGTGTTAAAATTTGCTTTTCACCTCTTGCCAGAGAGATGATGAACTAGCAGTATGGAATGAAACATACATTTTCACACAGATTTGCGTTTTTTTGTAACTATACTTATTTATTTCAAGGGAGGGATTGTATATGATGAAGCGAGGGGGATTCAAGAGGGAAAAGAGGGTAGTAATAGTAATAGTAGTAGTACTAGTAGTAGTAGCAGTACTAGAATTAGTAGTAATAGTAATCCTTAAAAAGGGACAAATAGAAAATGAATCAAATAATTAGAATAGAGTAGAAAGTACAGAAGGGAAATTGGACAAGCCATGCAATGTCAGAGCTCCCATGTTTAATTTGAAATATTAAAAAAATTAAGCCATCACTATATAGTAGTGGAGTTTTATGATTTCATATGCATTTCTTCTTTTCTGCTTTTCTTTGAATGGGGAAACATTTATTTATTGACATTTGTCAAGTTCATTATAATAAAAAGGAAATGAATTTTAAATCCTGCTAATTCTATCAGGTTTCAGAGAGATGGAGTTTCTTGAAATAATAATGAATAATATCATTATTAAGCAGGTTTTAAACTGTGAATCTCAGAGCCTCACAGCTCTATGGGGTCTCTTTTTGATGGGAGGAATTGTCATGAAAAGAATAAGAAAGAGAAAGCCTTGACATTCTTTGTTCTGCTCAAATTACATTCTGAGTGCAATATTTGGTTCTAGACACTGGTTTTTAGGAATGATATTAAAAGGCTGTAGAATATCTAGAGAAAGTTGACATGGTAGTAAATGGCCTTAAGAACATGGTAGATAAGGATCAATTAAGGAAATGGGTTTGCTTAGACTAGGGAAATTTTAGGAATATGATAGCAAGTCCTTTTAAAGATTAGATTATGATACATAGCCACAGATGGCAGAGCTGGAAGCAGCAGTAGGGGTTGCATATAAGCAAATTTAGACGATTAAAAGAAAAAAAAATCCTTCTAGTTAACTAAACATGAAATGGGCTGCCTCCAGAAGATCTTTCTTTCTGGTAGTCTTCAAATAAAGAATGGATGATCACTTATTGATTATTTTATATGTTAATTCATATACACATATGTATCTGTGTGCATATATATCGGTGTGTATATGCCTGTGTATCTATGTAAGGGGGATGGATTCTTATTTAGAAATGGATTGAAGTGGATGGGCCCTGAAGTTCATTTGGATTCTAAATTATATTATTCTCCAATCCCTAATTCTCTTACTTACTAAGGGTGTGTCATTAGACAAGTCATATCATCTCTCTGAAAGTTTGTTTCTCATCTGCAAAATGAGAATGACACTTACATTTTTGGGGGGAGTTCCATGATGTGGATTAAATGAGACAGTGTATGTAAAATATTTGAAGCCTCTTATAGGAATTTTGATTTCCTTTTATTATTTGAGATGCAAAACCATTTCTTCTATAAATTTTAGTCAATATTAACCTTATCAGAATAAAACCTGTCCCATAAAATGTAGAAATTTGCTTAAAAGTATTCAGCAGTTTGGAAATGGAAGATTATTGATGGATCTAAATAAATTTTCACATCTCACAGACAGATTTTATTCAGGTGAGGTTAATATTAACTAAACTTTGCAGGAGTAAAAGAGGCTATTTTTTGCTTTAAATTTTACTTAGACTTAATCTTTAAATTGGTGTTGACTCAAACAGAGACCAATTAAAGACCTTAATTAAAAAAGATCAAGATCCCACTGCATCCAGGGCCATCTCCCGACATTTTAATCTCTATCCAGTCTAGTCACTGGACTCAGATGGCTCTGGAGGACAAAGTGAGGCAGGTGACCTTAAACAGTCCTTCCTCACTTCAATCCAATTCATTTGCAAGTCCTGGCATCAACTCCCTGAAGACATGGTCCTCTTTGAGAACAAAGGACAAACAATAGAAACAACAACAGTTAACACAAGAGGAGCCTTAACCATAGCTCCTTGGCCACATGTAAATCTTCCTCAATCAGTGTATTTATGTGAATCCTCTAAATGCAGTTTAATTTGTAACATGATTTAATTTACCCATAGAGTTTGTTTGATAAGTTTTGTTTCCTTAGGAGATGAATCTGTTTACTTATTATTATTATGGATTTATTTTCCCTTTTACTTTTATGATCTAAAAGGAGTGTGTAAGATTATCATAGGTAAAATAATTATATCTTTTTATTTTTGTATTTTAAAATTTTTATTTTATTTTTAAATTACAGAACTAAACAAGCATTTCTATAACATAGTAAGATAAAAAATATGACTGCACATGAAACTGCAGATCTATTATGTATAACTCGCTACTCTTTTTAATTAACTCTCTGTCACTCTGATATAACTTTGCCTATAAAAAAGTCTTGTCAGAATCCTCAAGATTATTCAGATTTTATCTGAAGCCTAAATATATGCTTAAGCATGATAATGCGAGGATAGAAAATCCTATCCAAAAATGACTACTCAGAGATCACTCATAGAAAAGCAGAATTATTTATTAGAATCTCGAGAAGTGGACCCCATCCTGGTCTGTGAGCCAAATTCACAGCAGGAGAGAGCCACTCTTAAAAATGTTCACAACTTTTATACATTTCAGACAAAGAACCTCCAAAATCCCACCTTCCATAGGTTGTGATTGGTCATACAAATCTGCACCCCTCCCCCCATTTGGTCAGTGGAATGCAACCGACAAGGTGATTTACAGCCTCTTCTTCTTTGGACAATGGAATGCAGCCTAGGCCTTCACGTGACTGGGGCCTATAGGTCTGGTTTACATTAGCTAGCAGTCTCTGATCAATATGTGCTTAAACTGTAAGTTCTTCACCATATCTTACTCCACAAAATAATAAAACTTAGGTTTTTACTTCTATAATTTTGCATTATGATATGTGTGTGTGTGTGTGTGTGTGTGTGTGTGCGTGCGCGTGTGTGTATATATTCATATATATTCATGTAGGTTCCTAGGCAGCTATATGGCTCTGTGGATAGAATGTTAGAATATCTGAGTTCAAATTTGGCCTTAGATACTTTCTATCTGTGACACCCTGGGCAAGTCACTAAGTTTGATTTACTTCAGTTTCCTCATCTGTAAAATGAGCTGCAGAAGAAAATGGCCATTCCAGTATCTTTGCCAAAAGAGCATCCAAAAGGGGTTCGTGTAGATTTGGACATAACTGAAAACAACTAAACAACAACAAAATGGTCATAAAAGTCATATTTGCTTATTATTTGTCCCTTCATTCACATCTTTTTCAATATGCATCACGTCATGGAATACTAAACTTCAGAAGTTAAAACATTTTCAGGGCTGACTTTGGGGAGAATAGAAAAATATGGCTGCATATTTGAGATCCCATTAATGTAGAAAACTCATCAGGGATGGATGTTAACAACTCATTTTCAAATTAGAATTTTAGCTAATTAAGTAGATACTGAGAGTTTAAGTGTTTGGACAAATCACATAAGTCAGAGGGCTTTGAACCGAAGGATGGCCCTCTAAGTGTAACTCTGCCTACTCCTCTGGACTTCTGTGAAGTACAGCCAGATTATATAGCTGCCAATAGGAGAGATTTGAAGGCCACCTACTAAAATGAATGTCCTCAAAGGCCCTCCACCTTCAACATCCTTCCCTCCATGTTCATTGTTTTCAAATCCTTGTATCACTAGTCCTGAAGGTGCTCATTAAAATGGAAATATAAAGACAATAAAATCATTAATATGACAAGAGCCAGGCAAAACAGCAGCTCTAATCAGTCAGGGGAAAAAACCTAATTAACAATACATTTCAGTATATATATAGTATATAAAGAAGTATCACATATTAGCAGTAGGAGCCAAGTGATGAAATGGCTCTGGGCAGCTCATAAGGATTCAGGGAGAAACTTGCTGCCATCTTTGGCTTCTCTTCTCAAGACTTGGGAAAGCTCTTCTTAAATGTTGATGCTGGGAAATAGTTCTCAATAGAACATTATGGAAAAAATCATTTCCTCATATTTCCTCTCTATCTTGCTTCTGCATAACTGTCGCTGTTTTTTTTTTTTTTTTTGTTTTTTTTTTTACTGTTTCTGGGAGAGTAGGCTTACCTTAGGGCTGTCTTAACTCTCTGCCTATAATACAGTATGTGTTTAATAGAAACATATTTATCTTTATGTAAGGTAAGTTAAAAAAATTGAGGAAAATATCCAAGAACAGAAGTTACAAATGCCAAGGTTACCATTATCCCACTTTCTACCAAGTTAGCCCTTGGGGCCCCAACTTAACCTCATTGCTACAAAGCATTAGCCTTCCCAAATTCATTTCCCAATGCAGCATGACTGCTAAATGAAGTTACTCCCTTGCTGACAGCAAATTCTATCTTTGCTAAGGAAGTCAATTCATTATGAGGCTGGAACCTACTGGTAGCTTCTCACTAGACTCAGTAAAATGGGAATAATGAGAGCCTAAGGAACCTCTCTAGGTGAAATGGGGCTGCCTAAAAGAAAGAAGGTGAGTCATTCTGGGGGCCTGAGAAGGGCAGTGAAAACATATTTCCTTGCCTAGAGTTGTACCTGAATCACTGGAATGTGATGACTGCATTAGTACCTTTCTTCCATTTAGAAATTATTGGTGTCAATTCTAGAGATTTTTTAAAAAATGAACTTCAATTGAATAATGTTATCCTTTCCTAATGCTGACAAATTCTTCCCTCATTTCTTCTAAGAAATTGCCACTGGCTAAATTTATATTTGACATACATACTATGCATTCTGATGGTTTAAATTCAGAGATACATTTTTCTTGTCACCATTGTTCCTACGCCTTTGGGATAGGATGTTCAGGTGACATATAATGGCCATAAAAACAATGTGAATTTTTCTGCTTCATTCAAGGCACATACTGTTCCTGGACAGTATTTATTTACTTCTATTCCCTTCTATCAAAAATGCTAGAGAAATGGTAGTGATACTTCTGGGAAGAACATTTTCTTCCCTCTGTGCTTAATGTATATCCTAGTGAAAGTCCCGCTTTTCATTCTCTTTGCTATTAAACCCCACCACATTTCACTGCAGTGGAAAGAGCTTTGGATTCAATCTGGAGATATGGGCTCAATACTGTTTTTCACTCTTATTAACCTCATGACCATGGGCTAGTTTCTGAGTTTAAGTTTTCTTACCTGTAAAATGAAAATAAGCCCGTGGTGGAATTCTTGCTGCTTAGAGAGGCTGAATCTTTGAGCTAGGAAGTTCTTGGCTACAATGGCCTAAACTGATCAAATGTGTGCACTAAGTTATTAAACATTAATATGATTTGTCTCCAGGTATGAGGAGGGGAGGGAGTAGCAAAGATGATGAAACTCTGGTAACTAGATGGATATTGATAGAGAACAGTGAATTACTGTATGCACTCCAGAAGCCTAACTATTGAGGCAAATAGGGATGAGAATTGATAGGATCCTTTCAATTTTAGGCAGGCCTTTTGTTCAAGTGGACTTTTGATTACAGATCCATTTTAGGTGGAGGACTCTGGAAGCCACATCCTAACCGTTATGCAATCAGATGTCAAACCCCTGAAATCATATTTTCTCTATAAAAAGACTTAACTGTATCTCACAACTCCCTAACACCTTTTTTTAGGGTTAGCTTACTAATCAATGGAGTGTTCTATGGAGTTGTCTAGTTAACTAACTCCTTTGGGTTAGTTTGTTTGCTATGTCTCACAATAGCTATGCTTATCAGGACCCTAAACTCCTTTTATGGTTAGCCTTGTAATCTCTCACTTGCTGTACTTTAATGATGTCTTTCTCCTGGTTAATTATGAGTTTCACTAAAGAACTTGTCTTTTCCCCTATTAATTACTAAAACCCCTTTTCTTGTTAACTTCTTTATGAATTTAGCCTTCTCTTAGTAGTGTAATAAAATCTTTGCTTCTTTATTTGGAGAATGTCTAAGCCTATAAATTCTTTTTCGAGAACTCATGACCCACAATATATTTTTGGGGTCCAAGACCTCTGAACTTCAACAAAAATTCCTAAGCAAAGTCAAATTAACCAAGTAGGAACTGAAGTAGATCAAAACTCCTATGTAGATGAGTGGTAGAATCCTATGTTAGTGACCTGTGAACTTGTAATCTAGGTGAGAAAGGGATATCCACTCTTAAAAAATAAATAGAGTAGACATAAGGATACTTGAAGTGCTCTTCAGGAAGCTGTTACCACACCCCCTACCCCCAAGAAATGGATTTGAAAACCTTAAAATTGATCAATATGAGTTGTTACTGTTCTTCATAGGGAAAAGTCTCGCTGATGGTAACATGAAACCATTAATCCCATGTAACAAGTATTTTCTAAGTGAAGCTATTTTCATGCAAGAAAAACTGGTGAATTATCAACACTTTTTGACTGTGTTTTTAAAAGGTCCCCACTGCTCAGCATCAATAGTCAAGCTTTTTAAGTGAATAGACAAGATTGCCAGTGAGAGATGACGGTTCCCAGTAACTTGAGTCTCATGAAAGAGGCTGTCTGATGTAGTGGAAAGAGTATCACGCTTGAAGCAGGAACATTAGTCCCCACTGGCTACGTAATCTTGGGCAAGGCTTCTCTCTGATCCAAAGGTTTTATGGTAACAAAATATCAATATTTGCTCTTTTTACTTTAGGGAGTAGATCTGAGAAGCAATGTGAGATAAAGTGTGTACCCTACAATGCTTTATAAGCCATTAAGGTCTATTGAAATGTGAGCTGCTATTATCATTATAAAATATAAAGGTCTTATAACTCGGGTTTGAGTTGTGGGACTTCATACAAAAGTTTCATACAAAAATGTTCTTTGGTTTGTGCCCCTACTCATATTTTCCCCAGGAAATATCATGGCATAACTTTGTCTAAACTTTCATGGGTAAATGTCCTTCCGTTCTTGGGAAAGTTCTGAAGCTAATGATTATCTCCCAGATACAGAACAGATACAAAACATTTTGTTTCACCCCATAGGAAAATATGAAAATATACAAAGGAATTAGATTGGTCCTCAAACAGTCAAGATTTTTTTTTTGTTCTTTCTACTGCTGACTCCCATTTCTGACACATAGATCCTTTCTTATTTTCTATAGTCAAAATGGCATCCTCTGATTGAAGCTCCCTAAAAAGAAAATATATTTGAGACATCCTTTGGTGAGATGTGTGCTCTTGCAGTGGTCCTCAAACTTTTTAAATAGGGGGCCAGTTCACTGTCCCTCAGACTGTTGGAGGGCCAGACTATAGTAAACACAAAACCTCACACTCTGTCTCTGCCCCTCAGCCCATTTGCTATAACCCGGCGGGTCGTATAAATGTCTTCAGCAGGCCTCATCTGGCCGGCAGGCCATAGTTTGAGAACCCCTGTTGGTCTTATATGGCTCTTCAGATTTATATTATAGCACTAATATTTAGATTTCTCTCTTTTGCACTAATTCTAATTCTACTTGGGAGTTGCTTGAAAATCTGTCTATGTAAGGAGAGTGAACAAAAACTAAAGTTATTCTAGCTGATTCTTTAGTTACATTGAGGAAATTGAGGTACATAAGAAACATTTTTTAAAATTATTTTTTAAAATTTCTATTTGCATAGCCTTCAGCAGTACTTACTAAAGAAACATCCAAAGGAAAAGAGAATTGGAGGTAAGAGGAGGGATATCAAAATTTAAGAAGCATGTTTTAGTTTGTGACTAAGGTAAACAAGTTATAGAATGTCCTTTAACTAGCAAAAACTTCCAGCTGCAGGCTATTCCGGATTTATAAACTGTCCTTTTCAATTTTTCTGCTGCTTCCTCAAGCCCTTGGTATTGGTGGTCCAAGCTGCCACCAGAGCACATGTTTTCTGATGAAGTGACAAGAACCCAGTGTTATAACCACCAGATGGTAATGGCTGAGCAAGTTGTCATTTGATGACACAGAAGAAGTTGTTCTCTGTCTCATCCTGTCAGTTCCCACTTCATCACTTCCCTCTCTATTGCTGAGACAATCATTCCTTAGGCCCAATAATTTAATGATTTCACTGTTACAGCTTGGTTACTATGCATTCCCTTCTCCATCCAATGTCCCTCAGTACATAAATCTTCCCCATTTTAAACTCTGGGTGAATAAAAGGTTAGCCCCTAAAGGAGACCTATATTTTATAGGGACTTGCAACATTTTGGCTAAATGTGGTTCAATATTTTTCAACACATTGAAAAACCCTTGGGAATGTTTGTACATCTCTTTAGAGCCATTTGCAAGAAAGTATGGCAGTTGCCATGACAACTACCCTTAAAGTAAATATGAGATTTAAAGGTTTGAATAATCAGAAGGATTTTCTGTTTCTAGGTCATAAATATATATTTATCATAAG